>NC_140961.1:33249785-33277285 GCF_056783735.1 Eptatretus burgeri
CAGAGGCATGTGAATGGGTAGGAAATAATTCTGGTAAAATAAGATTGATACGGTGAATGACAATGATGAAACAAAAGTGCCTGCATTTGTTCAACAACAAATTGCAAAATTAGATTTCAAAGGTCATTTCCAGACTCAGCATTTGGAAGGTTTCTTTCTCTCTTTCTTTCTCTCTCAAAAATATTTCCTTGCAATGATTTTGATCTGAAACTAAAATTAATTCTAAGGGAAATGATTACCGTAGTAATTGCTCTTGATTCTTGTTTGAGGTGGAACAAAAATGTTTGCTGCCTCAAGATTTTTTCATGCAATGATTATGAATATGTTATGAGGGGCAGTCAAAATGTTCTTCAAGCGAGGGACTCCATTGGTATGCATGCAAATGTATTGTAATGGTCACGTGGTCTCTTAACACCAACACACTGCCAGGCGGGTAAGTGGACAATAGGTCACCACGTCCGCTCATAATTTGCACGTCAAATGAAGAGATAAAGAATGAAGTACAGGCAGAAAGTTGGTGGTTTAAGAACCAAACGGCTGCTGTCAAATTCGCCTTTCAATATGGCCAAGCAAACCAACACAGGTTTCCCACGTTTATGAGCGTCTTCATGCACGAACCCACTTCACTCATCTCACGGGTTTATTTGAATTTCCTATGCGCTTTTGGAGTTCCCATTCCCCCAATGTCCACCAAACAGGTTCTCATTACACAGGGTTAATTCACAATCGAATGGGGGATGGAAAAAGAAGAGAGAACACGACCGTATTCGCAGTGAAACAAATAAATAAGTAATTATCCCTCCCATCCAAAGTAATCGATCAACTTAATTACATAATCTTAATGGCTTCACTCACAGTGCCTTGAGACAGTATTGTCGTGTCCACGCTGCCGGTGAAGTTAATATCTCACTCCCGACCCAGTTGTCGTGGATGGGGCGGTTAACACCGACCTAGACAGATAGCCAAACGGTTTCCATTGGAGGCAAACAGCCGAGATCCTTGGATATTATGGTGTGCGCGGGACTGGAGGCGGCAAACCAAACGAGAGGGTTTATACTAGGACCCCACAATGAATAGACAAACACAATAGGTCTTACAAATGGAAGGTTTAATGAACATAAATCAAATATTTATAATATAAATAAATTGAAGCATGATAATCAAAATAAATCAAAATATGAGGTCATGAAAAGTAAGGTAAACTAAAGCCTAAATTGAGACGTCTCCACACGGTTCAAACACAGACAAGGGGAAAGATAAAATAAAATAAAATCCTCCCTTTATTATGACACTTAGCTGTGTGTCCAGAGGTGATATTTTCGGAGTCTGCCAATCATGTACGTAAGGTACTTCACGCAGAGGTTATTTCTTTGTTAAGAGACCAGAAACCACTGTACAGTCTCTTTTCATGAACGAACTTGCCAAACCGTTCCTCTCTAAGCTCCAGCTTCACACCGGGTCCACTCACAACAATGGCCCACCTTCTTACTCGATGGGAGAACGGGATAACACCGAGTTATCACTGAGAGATGCACTCTTCTTCACCTCTCTCTCTCTCTCTTATAAAGCATACAAACTTCACAATTCAGCTGAACAGACAATGGCCAGCGTCCTGTTCCAGCACGCGAGCAAATTCACACAGCTCAAACTACGAGAATCGCATGGCTATTTTGTCGTGCTGAGATGAGAGCAAAAACGAGACCCTCTGTCTCAACCGCATTCCTCACACCAACTATCTGCTCTTTGATCATGCACCCGTCTCACGTCACACCAACCAATCATAAGCCTCGGGGGTGTGACTTGCTGGTACAAAGTCGGGCAGACTGGGTTTCTTGCCTGCTCAGAATGTTTGGTTCTGTTGTTGTTGAAAACGTGGTTCTTTTATTGCCAGCTTGTAAATGAAAAAACGTAGGAAAAGGTCACAAGGGGCAATCACATACTGGGAGAAAATAGCCTTAAACCCTATCTAATTAACACAGCACCACCTCCCATGTGGTGACACATAACAATCTTAAGCTGACAGTTTTCCCTACTTGATTTACATCAAGATGTCTCCTTCCGGTCCACGGACCATGCTATGCTATACAATCCTACCTTTGCTACGAAATTCCTCCATCAACCCCACAAACATAAAAGTATTCACACCACTAGACTTTTGTCACATTTTGTTGTTACAGCCTGAATTGAAAATGGATTGTATATATTTTTTTAATTTGTCACTGATCTACACAAAATACCCCATAATGACAAAGTGAAAACATGTTTTTAGACATTTTTACTAATTCATTAAAAATGAAAAGCTGAAATGTCTTGCGTCAATAAGTATTCAACCTCCTTTAAGATGACACTCCAAATTGAGCTCAGGTGCATCCAATTTCTTTTGATCATCCTTGAGGTATCTCTACAACTTGATTGGAGTCCACCTGTAGCCAATTCAGTTGACTGGACATGATTTAGAAGGAAACACACCTTTCTATATTAGATCCCACAGTTGACGGTGCATGTCAGAGCAGAAACTCTCCCATGAAGTCCAAGAACTGTCTGTAGAACTCCAAGATAGAATTGTGAGGCGGCATAGATCTGGGGAAGGGTATAAAACAATTTCTGGAGTGTTGAAAGTTCCCAAGAGCACAGTGAGCTCCATCATTAGGAAACAGAAAGAATATGGAACGACCCAAACTCTTCCTAGAGCTGGCTGTCCCACCAAACTGAGCAACCGGGCAAGAAGGACCTTGGTCAGGGAGGTGACCAAGAATTTAATGAACACTTTGACAGAACTACAGAGTTCCTTGGCTAAGATGGGAGAACCTGCTGGAAGGACAACAATCTCTGCAGCACTTAACAAATCTTGGCTTTATGGGAGAGTGGCCAGAAGGAAGCCACTCCTGAGAAAAGGCACATGACAGCATACCTGGAGTTTGCAAAAAGGCACGTGAAAGACTCTGAAAGCATGAGAGATTCTGTGGTCTGATCAGACGAAACTTGAACTCTTTTTCCTGGATGCTAAGCACTACATCTGGCAGAAACCGAGCACAGCTCATCACCCATCTAGCACCATCCCTACCATGAAACATGGTGGCAGTGTCATTCTATGGGGATGCTTTTCAACAGCAGGGACAGGGAGACTCTTAAGGATAGAGGGAACAAATCCTTGAGGAGAACCTGCTTCAGAGTGCAAAAGACCTTAGAATGCGGTGAAGATTTACAATCTAACAGGACAATGACCCCAAGCATACAGCCAATGCAACACTGGAATGGCTTCAGAACAACAACGTGGAAGTCCTTGAGTGGCCCAGGCAAAGCCCAGACTTGAATCCCATTGAGAATCTGTGGAAAGACTTGAAGATTGCTGTTCACTGATGCTCCCCATCCAACTTGAGAGAGCTTGAGCAAATCTGCAAGGAAGAATGAGAGAAAATCCCCAAATCAAGATGTGAAGAGCTGATACAGACAAATCCAAGAAAACTCGAAGCTGTAATCACTGCCAAAGGAGCTTCTACAAAGTATTCACTCAGGGGGTTGAATGCTTATTGACGCAAAACATTTCAGCTTTTCATTTTTAATTAATTTGTAAAAAAAAATTTGAAAAACATGTTTTCACTTTGTCATTGTGGGGTATTTTTTGTAGATTAGTGACAACATTTTTTTTAAAATTAAATCCAATTTAAATTCAGGCTGTTGTTGTTGTTGTTGTTCGTTTTCGGCTGCTCCCGTTAAGGGTCGCCACAGCGGATCATCCGTTATGATCCGCATTCTGATTTGGCACAGGTTTTACGCCGGATGCCCTTCCTGACGCAACCCTGGTCGCCTCTTACGACACAGGGATAAGGATTGGGTTTCACCATGATTCCGGGCTGCCCTACACCCTCTCATAGCACGGCCTAGCACAGAGCACCCGTCCTCAAGCGATCCTCCAACCCAAGCCTCCGAGTAGCCGGATTACAGGCGCACACCACTACACCCGGTAATTTAAATTCAGGCTGTAACAAAAGAAAATGTGACCAAAGTCAAGGGGTGTGAATACTTTCTCAAAGCACTGTAAGTGACAGGGCAGTTACAGGGAGAAGACTGGACATAAAATAACCTGGAGCATGAGCTATCTTGCATGAAATTTATACAGTATAGTATATTTATTAGCTGGCAGAGATGATAGCTTTTAGGTTGAATGCCCCCATCCGATGGATGCTGCACTCTCAGATGCAATGGCATGCCTGCAAAGTAACAGAATGACAGTTTAATAATATACTTTGTGCAATTATTTAATGAGATCACATGACCTTTATGCGGACTGCCATAATGGCATTGAAGCTGGCCATGGCCAGCAAGCTGTCGTGGTCACTGTTGTTGAAGACTGAATAATGTTGGAATTGGGTTCAATTTCTCTGTCAATGTATATTCAAACCCTCGTTTCTGTTGTCAAAAAGGGGCATCCTGAAAGTGTCATGTGTGGGAGTGCATTTGCCCATCACAGCCGAAATCATTACTGAACTGCAAAACATGGACTATCGAAATAATATATGTTGTTATATATTGACATGATAAAGCGTGGGGGCTCCCAGGGGTCTATAAGTGTCATATAGAATCGCAGCTGTCAGGCCACCTGTCAATCATTTGGAGCCACAAGTTATCCCGTAAGCTTGTCAACCCATATTCTTCCTCCTGTTTATCATTCCAACCACCCTGCCTCCCCTTCCCATTCAAACCCTACACTTCTCCCACCAAGTCACTTCGGGCTCGTTTGTTCAATGTGGCATTGGCGGGGATTGCTTTACATATGTGCAAGATGTACTGTTGCGGGAGGTGCAAGACTCAGTCGTGCAAGTGGATTATACAAAGGAATCTCATGGGTGAAGATCAAGTGCCGCTTACTCCCAACAGCACTCAACGAGGGTGAAAAATGTTCACGGCTGTGATCCGCTGCACGATTTGAAACAACACTGCAGAAGCCGGTCACTGTTGATCGAAATGTTGATGGTGATGTCAGAGTGATTGTTTGGTTGGTGAACTGATCTTTTTGATCTTTTATTCACAACCGCAAATTATAAATCTCTGGCTGTCCTGCAGTAATGCAGAAGATGATGTGTTTGTGTAGCAGGCGGCTCTTCTTGCTTATATTCTTCTTCACAGAGCATATGGCAATCACCGTCATGGAACTCTCTTACTATATATTATCTGTTATCTTACTATACCTTGCTATCTATACACGGTTAAATTGACTTGTAAGGAATACATACACACTATTTACTAGTGGCAGACTCCTGACCAACAAGGGGCACATTTGATGTATCCACCTTGTTTAGGCATCCATTATACAGTCAACGAGGTTTCTGAATCCAAGCTGGGAAGGAAAATTTGTAATACTGCCTGGAGTACCCGGCATTGCCCCGGGGGAAAAAATAGTAATAAGAAAGGGGTAAATTGTGGTGCTTAATGTATATCACGTTTAATTTGGACACATTTCACATTTATTTGTCATTGTCAGCGTTCGTCCATCAGTGCTCATGAGGCTTTCACGGAGGTTGTCGTAGTTATCAGCAAGAAAGTTTTTTGCTCCCGGCGGATAAAGCCCAGTCGCTCTGTCTCGATCTTGCAGTAGACATCGACCAGAAACTGCTGACAGTCGTCGCATCTGCAGTATGTGGTTGCCCTCTCTCACCATGATGTGGTAGCTGTAGTACTGCAGCTGTGTGAGTTTTCGTCCATCCTGTCCAGTCGCAGTCCTGGCCACCAGATGGATGCTGTAGCCATCTGTTCCATGTGGGAACACTATGGGATACTGGAGTGCATCATAAGATGCATGAAGCTCACTGATCCTTTTAAGTGGCCCATCGCGAAGTCTGAGGACAATGTTTCTGGGTTCTGTTGGCTCATTGTCCATTAGAATGGCGACTTCTGGTGCAGACTGGGCGTTGTAGCGGCGTGAGTGCTGTCCTTGCGGTCGATTGTTCTTTCTGATGATGATCTGGCGCTCTTCAGAGTTGCCTCCTTCTGCAAGTACATCTCTTGCAGTCTTGAGCTCACGGACCAGATGGTTATTCTCGTGAAACCACTTTGTGAGAATCTCAAGGATGTGTGGTTTGAGGCTGCTGTGGTTCCTGGCAGCCAGATCCTTGGCGTGTGAGTCCAGGGAGTAGACCTGTAGGAACTTTGGCTGGCCCTCTTCAGGCGGGAGCAAGCTGCCAACGTGGTGGAACACTTGACCTTGAATCCGGAAGCTCGGGTTCCAGCCCTGGACTTCAGCTTCCTCATGCCCAAAGCTCATCATCGCAAAGCTGCCATTATACGTCCGAATGTTGTCAAGGAAGTGCTAGCTGAGGGGACTTTCGCCTGAGAGAAGCAAGGGAGGAAGGGCAGGAGAGGGCTCAATGACAACCTTGCCATCGCTGCAGCACACACCCTTGGTCTCTCCCTTGAACTTGTAGGCAGAGCAGTGGGTGCAGACTTGGTCCATTTGGCCGATGTCTGCATGAGTTGTTGGGTCAGCCGGATCATACGTGGATGCCACCCTGTTGGCATTGTTGTCCTCTTGTGCCCGGGACAGTGCTCGTGCTTCTGCAGTGCGGTGACACATTGCCTCAAGTCTTGCATCACACTCTTCCTCGGTCTCATTTTGTCGCTGCTGCTGTTGCGCTGTGCCTGTTCATTGAACCTGGCTGAACGCTCCTCGTCAATCTCTTGTTTTCTCTTCGTGTGTTTTCGCTTAGCTGCAGCTGCCTTGGGACCAATGGAGCTCTTCCTTCTTCGGGGCATCTAAAATCAGAAAGTCACATTTTTCATCAGAAACTTTGTAAACGTCCACTGGTCTGTCTTTGTCTTATCGTGATCAGGTTGTGAATAAAAAAAAGTCGCGGCTCAGAAAATCAATCAATTGCGGCAGAGAAATTGAAACGGCCAAAAAAAAATCGACGAATCTTTTTCGTTTTTTTAAACATCTAAGGTGTGCTGTAGTACCTCTTATACGTGCTGATCCCGAATATGCCTTTAGTTTTGCTCTGGGATGCATAGTTCTCGAGTTATGAGGACAAACATACACTACATATATACATATATAGATAGATAGATAACTGCACTTACGGCTTAATTGCAGTCTGTGAAAGAGCCACCCATTACTAAGTACAGTGATGGGACCTTTGCAGCAAATGCTGATGTGTCAACAGTGAAGAAGTCATTTAAAATATACATTTATATATAATTCCACATAGTTTACCAGATTCTGGGGGATTCCACTGGAGCTGACAACACATTTAGCAGTTGGTTTTGTGTTTTTTTTTTACAAAGTGCAACTAAGTAGTTGACGAGGTTGGGAAAGAAAGGGGAAGGAAGTCTAAAAGAGGAATATTTGGGCCATAAAAGGGGTGTGAGATATTTTTATTTAAAGAATGAAATTTTGTTTTTATAATATTTAGACAGATGTTTGCCTGGACTTGATCATCAACGTCAGATCTTTTTGAATTCTGAAATTCAGTGTCTGGTTGTTTCGTTCACCCTCCCACTCCTTTGTAAGACCATGGTGGGAACATATACCCCAGTGCTATAATGTTTCATGCGCCACTGCATGCTACTCGGCATTGCACATTACTGTGGGTAATGGATAATAAGCAATAAAACCTTGCAATCAATGTAATTACTTATTGCCATTTTATGGAGATGTTATTTTTGAAGTACTTTTAAAAAAGGCATTGAATAGTGTTAATGGATTTCCTTCTCCATGCTGTCGTTGGGTGGCAGGGGTTCAATGCAGGTCTCCAAATTCTTCCCGCTGGTGGAAGAATATTGCCATTGTTCTTGTGATCTGCATTGTCATCACCGTTGTCTGCCTGGCCGTTGTGCAGAGCAGGAAGAAAACTCCTTCCAAGGTCAATCAAGTGGAAACAGTTTACTGATTATTTTTTTTTTTTTTACCTCCACCACCGAAGGTGAAGGAGGTTATGTTTTCATCCCTTTCTGTCTGTTTGTTTGTTTTTCTCCTTGTTTGTTTGTGTGCAAGATATCTCAAAAAGTTGTGTATGGATGCGGATGAAATTTTGTGGACAGGTTCAATGTGCGACAAGGACGAACTGATTAGATTTTGGTGAAAATCCGGATCTGGATCCTGACTACTGCAATTTTTAAAGTGATTCTTCACCATTGAGAGATTGGGCCAGAAATGATATATAGCACGATATCTCAAAATGTTGTAGACGGATTCGGAAAAACTTGGTGCGCACGTTGGGTGTGTGACAAGGATGAATTGATTCCGTTTTGGTGAAGATCCAAATGCGGATCTGGATTTGAGATGTATTTAATTTTTAAAGTGATTCTTCACCATTGAGAGATCGGGCCAAAACGCTTTAGTACTGTATAGCATGATATCTCAAAAATGTATTGGGCCCGATATGTTCTCGTGGATCATATCAGGCATTACGTGGCGAAGGTATGCGCTCCACCGAGTGCCCCTCTTGTTTTGCTTGTTTTTGGCTTTAAAAATCGAGTGGATTGTTTCTGCGATGAAGTGTATGTGCATAGTTATTGATCTCCAATTGTCTTTGACTTAAATCAGGACCAGTTTCGTGCTTTCCAGCCAAATTAGACCTCGGGAGCTTTTCCACTATGATATCGATGGGTGATTCTGACCGTACTTGGAAAGCAAGAGATCTGCATGTGCCAGTCCCAAGGAGTTCTTTGTATGAGCTCTTCTGTGAATCTTAGTTTTAAGTTGGGACAGGTTAATGGCATAATATGAAAATTTCTGAAAATGGGATGATGTTGCACTTAACTGAATAGTTATGCCTCAAGAGCATGCATAATGAAACCTTTTATTTCCTCTGCCACCAGAGGTGGATGGAGGTTATGTTTTCACCCCTGTCTGTTTGTCTTTCTGGTTGTCTGTCTGTGAAGAGAATTTTTCAAAAAAAATTGTGGACAAATTCAAACGAAATTTGGTGGAGAGATTGAGTGTGTGACAAAGACGAAGATTCGATTTTGCTGAAGATCCAAATCCGGATCCAGATTCTATAATTTTTTTTCTATGATTCTTCACCATTGAAAGACTGGGCCAAAAATGATATTTGGCACAACATCTCAAAAGGTTATGGATGGGTGAGGACAAAACTTGGTGGAGAGGTTGGGTATGTAACAAGAAAGAATTGATTCCGTTTTGGTGAAGATCTGAATCTGGATCTGGAAACGAGAATTTTTACATTTTCTCAGTGATTCATCACCATTGAGAGATGGGCCCAAAACGACATGCTGTCCAGCATGATATTTCAAAAAAAATTGTTCGATTTATGACAAAACTTGGTGGATTAGTTGGTTCGGTGACAGGACCAAGCCAATTCGATTTTGTAGGTCCGGATCCAGTTCTGGCATATCAGTGGGATACAAAATGTAAACTGTTCAGCCTGGCGGAGGTATGCGCTCCACCAGGTGTCCTTCAAGTTACCTCCACCACCGAAGCTGGGTGGAGGTTATGTTTTCACCCATCTCTCTGTTTGTCTGCTTGTTTGTCTCTGTTTGTTTGTTTGTTTGTCTATGAACAAGTTATCTCAAAAAGTTGTGCTTGGATTTGGATGAAATATGGTGGACAGGTTGGGTGTGTAACAAGGAATAATCGATTCGATTTTGGGGAAAATCCAGATCTGATAAAAAAAATTTCAGTGATTCTTCACCATTGGGTGATAGGATAGGGCTAAAACCAGTATATAGTATGATATCTCAAAAAGTTGTGGATGTATTCAGACAAAATTTGGTGGGCAGGTTTGGTGTGTGACAAGGAAGAATTGATTTGATTGTGGTGATGATCCAGATCTGGATATGAGAATTTTTTAATTTCCCCACGCACACAAAGCGAAAAGCAGGGTTAAGTAATTAGTTCATGTCTGTCCGTCTCTCCGTCTGTCCACAAACGTCGGCTTATGATCGAGGAACAACTTGATTTAAATTGAATGTTTTATTTTGAACACGAATTGGAATATAAATCGGAAAGCAATCCTGCCATTGAACAGTATTTTGTCTCTGAATTTGTTCCGATCGCACAGAGAAAAAATTGTGCAGAGAGAAGAGAAGTAAGATAGTTTTTAGCTCGCCTGTTCGAAGAACAGAGAGTTATAGCGATACCCCCGGCGTGAGCGTCAGCGTGAGTGTCAACGTCAGCGTCAGCGTGAAAATGTTAAAGTTTTTGGTGGAAGTTATTTAGAAGCTTGCCATTCATTTAATATGTGTACTAGGATGCTGATATTTGGCATGGAGGTTCCTTTGGGGTATATTATTGATGTAGTGAAGTTGAAATTAAAAAATAATTTCAAATGTTTTAAATTTTTGACCCGTTTTGAACTTAACTTTTTTGAAGCACATAAACGTTAAAGTTTTTTCCTTTCTAATATTTTTATCTACCACACTTTTTTTTACTGATTACAATACGCAAATACATATATTGCTTTAAAATTATTTGGATCAGACTTCACTGCAATGCTTTATAAAAAATATTATTAGACTAGTCTTTTAAAAACGATAAATGTATAAACAGGCGAGCATTGGGTGGCTTTGACACCAACTCTCTGTTTTTTTTTTTTTACTCTGCCTGCCTGCCTGACAAACAAAATTGAAAATCATTTCAAACTGGACACTTAATGTTTATAAGGACATTATAAAGGACACAAACAACAAGCAAGAAGAACTAATGTACCATGTTAGATTGGGTGGTGGAGTCGACAATGGCGGTAAAACGGCGGTAAATTTCTGGAATTATCTTTTTTTATACAGTCGTTACACTCTTTATTTTATTTTAATTGAATTATATACTTAAACACTGTCAAACACAAACTTCCTTCTTGCCAATTCCAAGAACTTCCAGTCTTGTAGTACATGGACATGTGAAATATAATGGTGTATAAAGCTCCTTCAAGAGCACCAAACATGGATTTTTTTTTTAAACGATCTTTAAAATCATTATTTTACTTCATTTGAATTTTAAACTTGAACGTTGCATCGGGTAACGTATTATATGCAGTCTCTCGTAGTAGGGGACGCAGACTGCCATAGCATGCAAAATAAGGGTTGGAGGTCACACTTCTTGCTATACTTTGTTTCTTTGTGTTTTTAGGTAGGTATGTCCATTCCTCATAAGGTTTCAGAGGTCTGCTCATCAGACACTCTTGCGAACAATTTCTGTGGGTGGAAGTTTGAAGATACGAGATCACCTAAATGAGCCAAATAATTAGGGTAGGGGAAACTGAAATGAGATTTTTATGCATTTATTGTGTTGCAATACATGCATATTCTGTATCATTGGAAAGAGAAAGGGTCAAGCTAAATTTTGATAATTTTTTTTATTTTGATGACATCATCAATCATGTCACTGGAGACCAAAAGGTCACGTATTTTTGCCAGCAGTCAAAATATGGGAAATCGTGATATAATATGTAGTGTTCTCGCTAAAACAAAAGAGACTGAAAAACACAAACACCATTAATATAAGAGTACATATACACTAAGTTTTTGGTATTAAGAAAAGTTACATAAGTACAATAGTTTTCATATTAACTCATTCTGACAAAAGTGCAAAATCAGCAAAAATGTCTAAAATGTGGATTTTATGAAATAGACGAGAGACTGCATTTTTTTTACAGTAACATCTTTAATAACATCAAATATTAGTACAATAAGGCTTTATATGCATTTAATATACGATTTAACCCTTTCATGGCTAAAATTAACCCTTTTTATTGCTTGGGTAATGGTTCAGTGTGTTATGTAATTCAGTTGTCAAAACTTCACATTCAATTCAATTTCTTGGTCCTATAGGAACCAATGACCAAATGTCAGTGACACTGAGTTCCAATCTGCTCATCATAGTAGTTCTGATTGAAATATTCATATCAAATAGTCCTCATCCTCCGAGGCTAGATCGCAATTCTGTGGATCTCCGCAGCACTTGCAGGCAATGGTGCATTTCAAGCCGGCCATTCTACATCAACAGCGTCCTTTGCATTTACCTTTCTTGCAGTTACAATGGGTTTGAACTATTCCAGGTTTTGAGGGTTTTGTCATTCGTGTGGCAAGCAGGCAGCCATTCTTTTTGGAGCTCCCAAATTTGCAAGGGTCAGGAAGCTCTGGGTCTGGCTGTGATGCACCTTTGCATATTGTGGTTTGGTGGATGGACAATTGGATGGACAAAGATGATAATTCATCAGTGCCAGTGGACTTTTCCACCAGCCAGTCTTCAAAGGCTTCCCAGAAAAGTGCATATATAGCATTCTCTACAAGAGTGTGAGCTCGCAACATTTGATAACAATCTTTTCCAGACATTATCTTGTTAGTGCCTGACAAGCACACACTGCCTTCAATGAAAAGGTCTTCTAGTCCAGTTCCTTTCATCAGTTTGCCAATTGCCCCTTGAAAATTAATTCCGATGTGAAATCCACCCATTTGAAGAATAAGGTGGTCGTACTTTGTGGGATGTTTCTTCTGTAATGCCAGAACAATTTCATAGATGGCTTGATCGCACGTCAAGACAGAATTCTTGGTCCAGATCTTTGGATACAGTCATGCAAAAATCTACTGACTCTTGAACAACATCAGGGTTGGTTGGGGAAAGAGGAAGAAATAGACCATAACCAATCACAGTAGCCTTTTCACATTTTTCAATCTGCATTTCTTTGAAGCTTTTCCAGGATACTGGATGCATTTCATGTGTGAGATCTAGTAAATCAGTGGAACCTGTCATGCATAGTTTGAACAGAATATTGAAGTCCTCTTCCATTTTAAATCAGTTTCTGTCATCTGGGACTAGTTTGAGTCCAAGCAAGGAACGACTTTTCTGTCGATCAGGAAGGGTGATCCAACTTCTTCTAGGTTGAACAGGCTCTGTGTCATCAAGGGTCACTGAACGGGATTTCTTTTGTAGCCGAATGCACTTAGTGCTTGATTGGTTTTCTCTGGTGGCGTCATTGGGATATTGGTCGATTATATGTGTGGTTCCATGAGTAGTTGTTCCATCAACGGTGTTCTCATGAGTCAAGATTATCAGTGGCAAACTGGGTGAAAATATCTTTTGCAATGTTTCCAGGAATGAAATAGCCTTGCTTTTCTATCTGATCATTAGCTTCATTTGCCATGGTGGGTATATATCTCTGCGCATCGTTATAACTGATGCAGTTACCAAATCTATTTAGTAGGGTTACCGTGTCCTTAGGGCCCTGTCACACCTTAGTGAGCAATGGCAACATATAAAAGCCAGCAATGCCAGCAAACCAATTTTAGCCAGCAATGGCAACGTATAAAAATGTATGTAAAACGTTGGCGTACGCTGAAATTTTGATCTTTTTTTATTTTTTTAGTTTTGGACGTATTCATAACGAGTTGGACGTATGCATAACGTATTAGTAACGTACACAGAACTATTTCGATAACTTATAGTTAACTTAGACCAACGAATGATTAGCGTGTTGTCGGCGTTCACAACCTATGCCCAACGATAGTCTAACGTATGCATAGCGCGCTGCACGTATCGCCGACGATCACGTGGCGTAGCCTATTAAAAAGCTGCCGCACAATGATTCAAATCATAACCGCCTGATAATTGGAAGTGTCAACATCGCAGTCACACCTTGATGATTTAGCCAGCGTATGCCGACCTCTGAAAAATTTGTCTAAAACGCTGGCACACGTCGAATGCGTTAAGAGCACGCTGAAAAACACTGCCATACATCGTAATACATCTAGTACGTCGTGAAATTTCAAGCATGCTGAAAATTTTGTGACGTACTCGCCGTATGGCTCACACATTCCGCTACGCTGGGAATAAGTTGTAGGCACGATATGCGATCGTTGACACACGTCAACACAAGTTCCTTGTAAGTTACTCATAAGTCGAAACACGTCGAGGTAATGTTTAGCATACCCGAAACTTATTTTCTCCGTCGAGGCACATTTTCTTTTTTTCTGCTTGGCTCCGTGAAGGCACGTGCCGAAATATCTGAAGTTATTGTTGTTGTTGTTGTTGTTGTGGTTTTTTTTTATTTTATTTTTTTTTTTTTTAGTCTATCACGAATTTTAAAATAGATTCGGACATTTGCTTTTAAGTTTAGACGTCAACGTGACAATATCCTCAAACAGAAAATATTCACAGAAGAGGAACTAAGAATAAGACGAGCAAACTGAAGAGGCAATCGGACGTGACGTAACAGCACGTGACGAAATATCGGAAGTTGGTGTTGGTTTTTTTTTTTTTTTTAAACGCTGCCAATACGCCATTATACGGTAGCTGTAAATTTGAAGCATGTTCAGTAAGTTATGTGGTCGTCTGGAAGACGTCAATCAAATACGTCTACATACGTCAATATGCGTTGGAGGTACGTTACACATAGCTTCAAAGCACGTTACTCATAGGTTAGAAATAAGTTTTGGGTACGCTAATCATTACCTCGACGTGTTTCGACTTATGAGTAACTTACAAGTAATGTGTGTCAACGATTGCATAACGTGCCTACAACTTATGGCCAGCGTAGCGGAACGTGTGAGCCATACGCCGGCATACGTCGTAAAATTTCAAGCATGCTAAAATTTGCTGACAATGGCAAAGTACAACGATGAAAGCCAGCGTACTACGACGTATGGCAGTGTTTGTCAGCGTGCTCTTAACGTACACACAACTTACCCATTACGTATTCGACGTGTGCCAGCGTTTTAGACAAATTTTTCATAAATCGGCATACGCTGGCTAAATCGTCAAGGTGTGACAGCCCCTTTACTTCGAGTCTGCTCTATGATGTGCACAGCAGTGCCAACATGTTTGGGAGTTGCTATTTTAGCAATGGCAGCACATATATCCTGTGAAAGGTTGAGCACTTGTTCATGCTGTTTTGCCTCAAGCACAACACAGTCATCAGTACCAAGACCACTGTCTGCATCAGTCAACATCCAAGCAATGTGGTTGTACAAGTCATTCGGGACACACTTCAGTGCATATTCATATGATATATCCATGTTTACTTCTGCAGCATCCACTTGCTTCAATCTCTTCCTTTCTTCACTGGCTATTGATTTAAGCTGTTTGCGAATGGCCTTTGCAGTATGAAATGACTCGGAAGGTGATGTATGGGACTGTTAAGGTTCAGTGGCAGTTTTGTCAGTGTCAAGATCCTCCTCAATGTATTCTGATTCTTCCAGGCGATCTTTCAGTTTCTTAACTTCTGTGAGGACTGTTCCCAAAGCTAACTTGGAGGAACATAAGAGATTCCAAGTACCGACCTGGGGAACAATCATAATTTGCTCACCATAGTGGTTCTGAAATTTTTTTACAAGCGCATCACTACGATATGACATGGCATGTTTCACATGCTTCTCATCCAACCACCTACGAAGCATATCACGCAATTGCGAAACAAAATAAATACAACAATCACTGAGCAGTTTTGCTTCAATAGTAGAAATAAGCCACTGAAACCCTTTTTATAGACACTCAAAGTGTCAGTGGTGTTGATATCTGTGGGGCGTTTGTTCATAAAACTATTCAAACGCAACCTATGATACCTAAAGTCATTTGCAATCATGTCCGCACAGCCTACGTCACAACCTTGAATCAAATGTAGCATTCGTTCATCATCGAGTTCATTCGCTTTATTCCAAATTGATAACTGTCTATCCTTTGTGGCAAACAAAATCAATTTGCGATCTCCTTTTTTGTCTCTGACTTTACCACACACAAAACAATTCGTTTTGAAATCTAACTTTGTGTCAAATTTCAATCGAGTAGATGTGCAGACGGGTTCTTCATCCATATTTGCAATGTTTGTTTCGACCTTAGGCTGTTTTTTTATCAACCGTTTTTTATTATTGTATGTACTTCGACACGAACTGTGAATCTTAGGAAGTTTCTTGAGAAATATGTCCTTACTGCTGACATCATCTAGGAGACGGCGAGCAACCTTGTCCATTCGATGGGATAAAGCGTACAGTAATGAGGGATAACCATTCTCTGTGACATTTTGAAGAGTACACGATGTCTTCTTTTGACAAATTATACAGGAATTATAATCTGTCCCATCACTTGGCGACTTCCTTTTCTCACCAATTCGAATAGCCCCTTCCTCCATTGTGTCGCTGGGATGTACCAAAGGTACATATACCTGAAGATGTGTGAAATGTAGTAGTTAAGAATCAATATACAATGATTGAAAAACTATGTATTGGAGGGCAAAAATAATAAATGTTCAGTGCTTAATTCAACAAACAAGTGATCATTGGCCTCATGGGCCACCACACCATCGAGTTACAGATCAAATGAGATTATAATTTATATACTACAACATGTACTAGGTCTGTAAGGATGCTACCTACATCACCGAAATAGCTGCTGGCTCTCTTGCCTGTACATCACTGTAGCTATTCCTGACATCATCCATGTCACATACACGGGTATGTGTACCTGCATGCAGGCCTACATTTTTTTCAGGCACATTTTCAAAAGCTGTGCTATTTATGACTCAAATTAAGTTCATTCATATGCTTGTTTAAAACTACTTACCTTATGGTTTATATTAATTTCTTCCTGCCATTGTATGGTTGTGAATAATGGACTAAAGTGGGATTGAAAATTTTCTGAAATCAACACATGATGCCAAGGAGAGATGAATAGCAATTTACCTCCAATTACTGAAGAGTGCTTTGTTTTAAAAAAAAAATATGGTGGCCTGTTCAAGGGTACTGTTTTTTTATATTTGCAACTACAACAATACATGAAGGCTTAGCTGTAACATTATGATTAACAAATGAAGTCCTATACTCTTATACTTGTATCCTTTCAATGTATTTAGTTCCAGCATCACTCAACTCGAGTTCAGGAAAGAGAGTATGCTTTATTGAAATGTCTGAAACTGGCAAAGGGTTAATGAAGGAATGGGTTAATATACACTTCTGGTGAACAAACATTCATTCCGATATCCATTTGTGACTATGCAAATGCTTCACAAGCTTCAAAATAAAACATAATTGTATTTTTCAGAAAAATCTGAAATTTGACTTTTTTTGCTTATTTTGCATATCGGACTCGAGGGGTTAATATGAAAACTATAATACTTATGCAATTTTTCATAATATAAAAAACTTTGGGTATATGTTGGCTTCTATTAATTGCATTTGTGGTACCCAGACTCTCTTAGTTTGGTCACAGCACCATATTTAATATCACCAATACCCAGATTTTAACTTGCATCCAAAATCTATGACCTTTTGACCCCTAGTGACATAATGGATGATGTCATCAAAATTTTATTAATGCCAAATTGTAGTGTGGGCCAACCCCTCCTCAATGATACCTAATATGCATGACTTTCATCACAATTACTTCATAAAAAAACTCAATTTAGTTTCCCCTACCCTAATTATTTCGCTCATTTAGGTGATCTCATATCTTCAAACTTCCACCCACAGAAATTGTTCGCAAGAGTTTCTGATGAGCAGACCTCTGAAACCTTATGAGGAATGGACATACCTACCTAAAAACACAAAGAAACAAAGTATAGCAAGAAGTGTGACCTCCAACCCTTATTTTGCATGCTATGGCAGTCTGGGTCCCCTACTACTAGAGACTTCATATAATACGTTACCCGATGCAACGTTCAAGTTTAAAATTCAATCGAAGTAAAATAATGATTTTAAAGATCGTTTAAAAAAATCCATATTTTGCGCTATTGAAGGAGCTTTATACACCATTATATTTCACATGTCCAAGTACTGCAAAACTGGAAGTTCTTGGAAGTGGCAAGAAGGAAGTTTGTGTTTGACAGTGTTTAAGTATATAATTCAATTAAAATAAAATAAAGAGTGTAACGAACATCACAATGGTTTTTGGAGGGAGAGGATAGAGTGGTGTCGGGTAAGAGATGAGCAGTAACTATCAGCAGCACATTCACTTTTTAATGAGACCCTCTCAGAGCTGACACCTTCACGACATGTATATACGATCACCCATCCACAACAAAGTTATTTACCAGCCCTGCCAATATCCATTTACCTTTCTATCCCCCAACACTTCTCGGTACCTTTCAAATCACAGTTGGAACCAATCTGCTGTTTCTTCTGCTACTACGTTTCCAGGGAGGACCACTCCACACATCAACTGCTCAATGAGTGAAACTACTGTCCTATCTCTGCTCTTCTTTACTCTCAGGTTGTGGCCCCTGGTTCTGTCAGTCTGTTTTGCTGAAAAACTCTTCTGCTTATTGTGAGCCCTTGATAGAAATAATGGTTAAAAGAAAATTAAATTATACAATTGTATGGTTAGCTTTGTAACCAATTTTCATTGGCTGGTTGTCTGATTGGTCAAGGTTTTTTACCATAAAAATTGGAATTATTGATGTGCACCAAATCTGTGTGTCACATGTGCTGTTGCAACAGTTTATGCTTTCTTAAAATAGATGCATTATTAAAGCAAAGGGTACATTATCAAAGAATAATTAATTATCTTTTCTCAGCATGGAGAACACAAACTAATAAAGTATTTTGTCTAATAAATGAAGCAACATGACACCACTGCTGAGGGTTAGCAAAGTCCTTCAATGCACCTATGGTTTGAAGCATTGCAGAAAGGACGTGAGACATCAAGAACAACACTTCAAAAATACTGCTCCAGGTGCTAAACTATTTACCAGTTCAACATGGGGGAACACTTGGACAAGACAACTTAACCTGTCTGGGCTCATTCACCGTCCTGGTGAGACATACAACAGAAAACCTGACCTACCAAATATCCTTATTACGGTTCACCAAAGTTCTAAGAACTATGTGAAACATGGACTGGTTTCAGGCCTTCCTCCACCTCAACCCACCACCAGGAATGCAATTATATTATTTTAACATATTAAAAACAGTAACTATTATTACGAGATTGAGGTTCCTGGGAAAAGTAAGGTGACTGAGGGTAAAAGACTATACTGACGGTGGGGCAATGAGGCCAAGTTGGACGCAACAAGCAAGGGAATGAACAAAGAGGTAAAGAGGAAGAAGGGAGGAAACGGTGAACTGCAAATAAGAGGATTGGTTTAATTGAGGTAGAAAAAATTCGGGATGAAGGATGATATGAGATTATAGGTCACCACCTGCTTTTGAAGGCTTGGACCGAAGAGTAGGATTGAACAGCCTCAGAAAGGTGGTTCCACAAACAGAAAAGAGGAACAAAAGAGTTGGCGTGTGCAATAATCCTGGGTCTAACCAAAAGGGAATTCCTGGAAGAGAATGTGAATCTTGGAAGTGCTGGAGAGGGTCAGAGGGCTGAGAGAAAGCAGAGAGAGCTAGACTGTAGGAGAGACAATTAAAAGCAGAGGTCATGCCCTTGTCTGCGTTGGTCTAACAACAGACCTTGTGTTTTTGGGATCATTGTGGGAGAAGGCAATGATGTTGAGAGCTATAGGTTCAACGGAATCCACAAGAAACACATGTGGTGCTTGACTGCCTGCTCACAGGGGAGAGCAGTGTATATAGTGTATTAAGCACAACGAGGCCGATATGACTGTTTTATAGTCGTGTCTGGTCACCTATCCGGGCCCATTAGCACTCTCGAAATGTTTCCTTTCATCCTGAGACTCTGCCCGACACACGAACGTTTCTTTGTGTATTTGTGTCTCGAATTCTCTTTTAAAAAAATCCTCTTCCAGGTGCGAACTTATTTGCACAGCACAGAAAAGGTAATCAACAGTTTTTGCTAACGCAACTCGTAAGGTTATTCAATCAAAACTCGTATTCCCACATATTGGGAAGAAAATCGATTCGACTAATGATTCAATCAACGTATTTCTTTGAGAGCGCTCTTCATTCCAAGCATAATTTCAAAGCGCTTCACAAAAAAAGAAAAACTTAAGGATGTCACTCATGAGGATAGAGATTGAGAAAAGGTAATCATTGAGAAAGGAAGAGAACAAGACTTTTTTTTGAGATCGTTGATTGATCATTGAGAAAAAAAAATGGTAAAACAAGACTTCAAAAAGAGATTTAAAACCTGTGACTGAAGAGGCAGGCAGATACTAAAAGGCAAGGAGTTCCACAATCTGAGCTTAACTGAAGAATGCTCGACCACCAACTGTTTTCATATTTGTGCCCTGAAATTCCTGGTGCTCCAGCGCAGCTTCCTTGGAGGGGTGTAAGGTGTAATGAGGTCAGATATATCGACAGGAATCAAATGTTTTTTGTTTTACGACTTTATGGGTTACTCGCAAAGGTGCGCTTTACCCAGCGTTGCCCAGTGCTTTTCTAATCCGGGCGGCATTTTGAAGAAATCAAATACGTATTGGTTTTTTTTTATGGGGGCATAAAACATTTCCCGACGCCCACTAAGGAATGGGGTTGGGAATCGTTTAATATTACCTTTCACATAGCTCCAAAGGCTTCGGCACGACAATTAATAACCATTCCTTTCACGCCTTGCGGCACCTAGGGCTGCCAAGGCGGTTTAATTTGTGAAGGAGTACAATCCTGAACGGATCGCTACTCTGATGCAGGATACTCCCATTGGCTTATTATTCCAGTAAGCTGGTATTCATTTTTCCAACCTCGGAAAGATGACTGTCTGATGTAACCCGCCTAGCGTTATTCCAACGGCATCAAACTTCAAGACCCTAAAATCTTGAGCAAGCCACCTTAACCATTAAGACAACCCCTGGCTCATGAGGCACCATAGAGTGATTAAAAATAAATCCAACTTTAAAAAATAATGTTATGCCGAAAACACTCCCCAGCCCTCACTGATGAACCTCTGAAAGTTTGACGAAGATCCGTTTGGCCATTTCTGAGAAAATGACAACACACACACACACACACACATACACAAATCGCTCTTATAGTACAAACCAGCTGTTCCCAACCTGTGGTCCACGGACCACTGACGGTCAGCGAGGGGTACTGCAGGTGGTCCGTGGGGAAAATGAAATTGAATGTTATATTTTGAACATGAATCCGAAGATGAGTCTTTCGTTTTACTGTACTTTGGCTCTGAATTCGTCCCGAGAGAGTGGAGTGAGATAATATTTTTACTCCGTCTGTCTGCCTGGCAGTCAAACAAAATTTAAAATTCATTCCAAACAGGAAACTTACTGTTTTTGAGGATGTCATAATGGACACATACAACAGGCACAAATAAATAATGTAACGTGTTAGAGCGCGTGATGTAATAGACACTGCGGAAAAATGGCGGTAAAACCAGAATTTATTTATTTTATACGACTTTTACAATCTTTTTTTTAATTTAACTTTATTTATTTAATCTTTCTTTTTACAATCTTTATTTAATTATATATTTGAAGACTGGATAACACAAATCGCCTTCTTAATTCTTCCAAAAAGAATGTCTGTTAATGTCTGTGCACATCATTGGGTTTCGTGGACTGGTATATCTTAGTATCATCAGCGCGGCAATGAAAAGTGATATTAAAATTTCTTTAAATTGTACCAAGTATAATGCTTATTGAGAGAAAAGCATGGCCACAATATCATGCAAATCACAGCAAAATGCACGGCTACAAGATTACGAGTTAAATTGGTTCACATTGTGTTGAATAGTAAACCACGTTGTCATGTGATGCGTTCATTTTTATCAATACTTCTGAAAAAAATTGAACTTTTTCAATGTCTGAAATTGCTTTCTTTTGTGAATAGGATGATTTTGGATGATAGTCATTCAATGCAATACAGCAAAACTATTCCTTTTTACTACCCTCCGTGGCTTACAAAACGGTGGGGAAGCGAATGCCCTTGTCATGATACCAGGTGCGTTGGGTGTGTGTTACAAAAAGCATTGATGGATATTGTCTCCCGAAGGGAATGTCAGTGCATGTGTTAACCTCAATTTACGTGTTCTTTTGGAGGGATTGGGAGGGAGGATTTCTTTCATTGTGACTATCTACATCGTTCCTTTGAAAAATCTGTCTGCTGCAAAGGGTTATTTACCGTATATCTTGCACTCTTGAACCAACTGCAATAAATCTGAGTGTATCCGACTCAGATGTAGTTTTGCGCCGACACAAGCTCCCGTAAAATTGTCTACCTTTATGTTCATTGATGATACTACCAGAGGACACTCCCTTCGGGCAATCTTGTTCCAAGCGTGCAACACGTTCCTTTATTTGGAGAACTGCAGATATGTGAATAAATTGTGCCTTTGATGATAGAAGCATGAAATTTGGCACACTGTTAGAATATACCTTGAGAAAGATTTTTCACTGTAGGTTCATCGCAGATTTGCCCTGTGAAAAAAGTGGTGGCCATTTTACAAGATGGCTACCATCGGCTGTTATCGTACCTTTGATATGGTAGATATAATAAATATAATTATCGGGGCGTCGTAAAGTATTGCTTTTATTTTAAGTGGGGACAACTTCACTGGAGCAATTGCTTTTCTAGCTACGAGTGAGCACACATTAATTAAAGGGACTTTTTATATTTCAGTTTACAGCTCAATGTGTCCAATTCATGTCTCGTACGTCTTATGACTGTTGTTACCTGTCAGTCAGTGCAAAGTCCACCGCAGAGACAAAGAGCAGCCTTCCGGCACTTGCAGTGTCCTGCAAAACCCTTCTTGCAGCCAGCCACAACATATGAGTTCCCTACAAGCTTGTGTAGCTTCTGGTGGGGTTGTCCAGCATACTTCTCAGCCTTCCTCGACCTTCTTGTTCGACTCCCATTCACTTGGAGATGGAAGCTCTGGAGCTGCGATCATCATCTGGGCCCAGCAGTGACCTGCCTGGTAGGCAGCCCTCTTGATGTGCTGGATGAGTGCAGCCTGTGTAGGAGGCAGACAATCAATTTCTCTGCCTTTCTGAGTGAACAGCTCTTTCCTTGCCTTGTTGACACACTCCTGGCTACAGGTGCAATCGCATAGCAGGACCACAAATTGATCCAGTGGCCCAAGCCATTCCTCTATGGATTGTGGGCTTGACCAAGCAACCAAAGCGCAGAATGCTTGGGTGACATCACCATATGTGTTCCAGGTGTCCTGTGCAGTCCTCTTGCCTCTGCCTACAAACCAGGACACCGTGTCACACCCAGTGAAGGTATGGAACATCGGCAAGGCGACACACCGATCAGGACCCAGTGCCCTGGTTATCTCATTAGTGGCAAGGAACTGGAAGCTCTTCCCAGCACCAAATGCAACCCACATTTCAGAGATGTCAAGGCACTGTGCTGATGTTTTGGCCAGAACTACAACATCCGTGTCAACTGTGCATATCGGCACTTTGCTGTGCCCTTGCCACACAGAATCTTCGAGGTGGAGTAGGATGTGAGCGTCAGCCTCTTCATGGGTGCATGGAGCCAGACCCAAGAGATCTTGGCGATTTGTGCAACGCACATCAGTATGGTATGTGATGATGACCTGTTTGTAGGTGTTGATGCCTGCTGCATTCGTTGCCAGGAAGGAGAACAACTCAGTCTTGTTGTCATTGATGCGGAGAAACACCTGCCAGCTTCCAGGAATTGATCGACGCGTCTCCTAACCCCATTACCTCTCATACTGCGAGTATCAGCCTTCAAGTTTTCTGTCATGTACACATCCGAGATGATGTCTAATCTGGTTACGTGCTGAAGGTGTGATGTGATGTGTGGCATGAAAACATCAGGGGCATAATCCTGCAATGTCTTTTCATCCCAGGTTGCATCATGTTGATGATGGCAGCACCATCAAGGATGGTGACCTGAACTATGAGACTGGAGACATTCTCTTTTGCAGGAGTAAGGTCTTGCAAGCAGCACAACAAGTCTGACTTCATCACAGTTCTCAGGACACCCATATGTGACAGCGATGGTGGACAGGCTTGATTTTCTTGCTGAAAGAACTCATCCAGATCACCATTGCATATCTGGGAGGCAATATGCAGTCGAGAGAAGAGCAAGCAGTTATTCTTCAGGAATGACAGCTATAGCTGTTTGCTTCACTTCTCTCTGACTGGAGGCTGGCTGAAGAGATGGAGGTTGTTCTGCTTGACAGGATCTGCAATGGGAATTGTTTGGCTGACAAGTCTCTCCTTGACATATGTGTCTCATACAAGTTGAGTCCAAGTTTCTCAATCTGGCGCACCGTGTCTGCCACAGCTGTATCTGCAATGTTCCAACTGTCCAGAAAAAAAAGATCACTGTTGTTCTCACTGAATGGGTTTCCCATCTCAACTATGACTCCACTCAGCGATTTCACATCTCGCGCAAATGCCATCTGTGCACGCTCCTTTTGTTCATGGTGATGCCGATCTGAGTCCTGCCTCTTCTCGGTTGAACCCTCAAATTCTCCAATCAAACGAGCCGTCTCGGGACCAGATACCATTCAGTGACACAGAGCTGCCACGTTCCCTGTTAGGCCTAAAGCCCCATCATCACCTTTCCACACAATATCATACATTATTATCATGTCTTTCGTGGCCATTTCGGAAAATGTCTGCCATTCCTGTCACAGGACAAATCTTCGATGGCTCTATAGCCAAAACTCTTCACAAGGGCATGTCCAATCTGTGTGCCAAATTTTATGCTTCTCTCATCAAAGGCACAATTCCACCAAATAGTTCACATAACTGCTGTACTATTGGGCAGTGTATAAGCAACAGACAACTGCCTCGATTGCTCCCAAAAATAAAAATAACCCAGATTACATTTATGAAGCAAAAACATGAGTACTGCTTATGTGCATATGTAATACATTCTGGTTATATACCTGAGATAAATCCAATTGCACCCCCACTACTCCCAAATAAAGAAAATGCCAAGATTGGTGGGGAAAAAAACGTTTTCCCAAAACTTGATTGAATCAAACAAAACTTGCATGTACACAACTTTAGGGTGCCCTCATTAAACCCTGAAAGTTTCAGCCTCCTCGGTCAAATCCTCTTGGAGGAGTAGATGGAAAATACAACATACGTACATGCATTCGAGGTCCGTCTAAAAAGTAACGGGACTGAGCCTGCTGAGTCGTGCTTTACATGTTGTCTAGTCTGAGTCGCCGTGCTCTGAGTCGTGAGCAGAGAGCCAATCTGAAGTTTCTTGCCAAGCTTAGCAAAACACCTTCCAAATCCTTTGCAATGCTGCAGCAAGTCTACGGGGAAGAAACTATGCCACGTACATGTGCATTTGAATGGCACAAGAGGTTCAAAGAGGGACGGGAGGAGGTTGAAGACTATCCGCGGTCTGGAAGACCTTCAACGTGCAGAACGGCGGACAACATCGAGCGTGTGAAGCAGATGGTGCGCGCAGATCATCGACTCATGGTGCGGATGATTGCTGAGGAACTTTCCATCAACAAGGACACTGTCTGGATCATCATCACTGAAAATCTCGAAATGCGCAAATATGGTCCCTAAGCTGTTGTCCGAGGACCAGAAACAGCAGAGAGTCACTGTCTGTCAAGACATTATCGACCGCCTCGAGGACGATCCAGATCTGCTCGGGAGGGTCGTTACTGGCGATGAATCGTGGATATTCGAACACGATCCTGAGACCAAACAGCAGAGTCGTCAGTGGAAAAGTCCGGCATCACCAAGACCATATAAAGTAAGGATGTCGAAGTCGAAGGTCAAGGTGATGCTCATTGCTTTTTTTGACATCAAGGGCATCGTCCACTTCGAGTTTCTACCACAGGGTCAAACAGTGAATCAATACGTGTACAAGGAGATCCTCCAGAGTCTCATGAGATCAGTCCGGGACAAGAGGGTGGATCTGTGGGAGAACAATGCCTGGGTGCTCCACCATGACAACGCCACTGCTCACATTGCCCAGAGCATCCGGCAGTTTTTGGTGGAGAGGAACGTGCCAACTCTGGAGCAACCCCCGTATTCGCCAGACTTGGCCCCTTGTGAGTTTTTCCTATTTCCCAAGCTTAAGGCGGTGATCAAGGGTACCCGATTTCCTGATGTGGAGGCCATCAAAAGGGCCGTGGCGACGGAGCTCCGGAAGATTCCAGAAGAAGCCTTCCGGTGGTGCATCGAAGCGTGGAAGAAGAGGATGGACAAGTGTGTGAGACTGGAGGGAAACTATTTTGGAGGGGACAAGCTGTGATATCACAGAAATTTTATTCCAAAAAATATATTGAAATCAGTCCCGTTACTTTTTAGATGGACCTCGTACATACAACGTGTTTTCCCTCCATTATATGGAGGATTTCGTTTGATGCATCAGTCTGTCTGAATTTCCTTTTCTTGGCATATCACTGGTACTTTTATACAATGTGTTTGGTGTAATTCTGTGTTGATCAATTTCTAGATATTATTAATCGTGAATCGATCACATCGATTTCTTACATAATGGCTCCAATGCCAGATTCCGACTGGACATCCTCCATCGTACAAAGTCCTTCCTTGGCACACCTGAGTTCCTGTCCACCTACAAGGCTTTCATCTGCAGCTCAATTGAGTACTGCTCTCCACTCTGAGCTGGCTCCCCTGCCTCACATCTTGCTCAGCTTGAGGCCATTGAAAAAAAGGCCTTCAATATCATTGGAATCTCTTGTGATGAAACTGAGTCTGTGGACCTATCACTTCTCCATCGCCAAAAGGTCAGTGGTCTCTCTGTCTTATTCCACCTCATTTCTGGATTTACACCTTCTGCCCACTCTGTGCTTTGCCCCCACCCCAGGTACCTGCAGGACACACGTGGTCCACCAGCAACCCCCTCCTCGTGAAACTGCCTAAATCCAGAATCTCTGCTCACCTCCACTCATTTATTTCTCTTTTTTCCCCCACCTGTGAAACTGCCTTCCATGCTCTCTTCAATCTCGCTCTTCCCTCCTGGTCTTCAAGACAGCTGTTCACCACAATCTCGTCATCCCCCATCCAAAATCATGATCTTTTGTACACCCGTTAAATGACCCGGCACCCCTCCCAAAATTTTGCTTAAGTATCCATGTTGTTCGCCCATTATGTTTTCCCTTACCCATCGTCGTTACCCCCATCTCTTCTTTGTCCATCTCCATCTGCTTTCTCCCTCCACCCTGCTGTTGATGTTTCCCCTTTCTCCTGCTGTTGCCTTTGTTGTGTTGTATCCTGATTTTGTTCTCTGTCATAGCTCTTCCAGGAGCCTAGATCATGTATTTCTGTTTTTAAGCTTTTCATTTCGGAATAAATTCTCAAAGCTCTTTACTTTGCATTGTACATGAAGATGAAACCTTCCTCGCACTCCTTATCTTGTGTCCACAGTATGGCGTGGTTGCAGACGCGGGCTCATCTCACACGGGAATCTTTGTGTACCAGTGGCTGGCAGACAAAGAGAATGGTACCGGCATGGTGCAGCAGGTCATGGAATGCACAGCAGAAGGTTTGGCGGGGAAGGTGGTACGGGGAGGCGCGAGGGGGGGGTGAGGGTGAGGGAACGAGGTCATTGCAAGATGGTGCAATTTGTGTGGTCACCATGGATATTTGGACGTAGGTCTGTCAACATTGCAGTAATTATCAAATTGTGGACAATCAATAACGAATGCTCCATGGCCTTGTTCTCTCAGAGGTAATGTTCTTGCAAAAATCTTCCGGATTTCATTCTTTATTATCTGCCAAACGTATGCT
>NC_140961.1:33282285-33284785 GCF_056783735.1 Eptatretus burgeri
GTCGAACTTTCCATGATGTTTAGTAAGCTGTCTGAGTTCCCCACTTGCTATAACACATGCACATTGTGCCATTCACAGTAAACATCTCCCACACTACAATTCAAATGCATTTATCTTCTTGTCTGTTTGATTTGGTGATGACGACTCGTATCCGTACAACGCGATTGTGAGCACATGACAGTTTTCTCAAGCTGGCAGGATAACCTAGAAGTATGCAAACTTGCCTTTAAGCCATCCAGCCTGCGTTTGAATCCCAACCCAGCTACAAACTGTCATCCTGGTGTTTCACAGGAAAGGTGATTCATCAATGTGTGTGCTGTCCCTCAGATGGATGAGCATCCCATATGCTGGCATTTGTTGGTGGACGTTAAAAATCCTACAGTGTCCTTCGTGAAGAGTAGCCGAGCTATTGCCGGCACCATGACCAAATTACGAATTCCTGCCCTAACCAGCAGAGGACATTTCATCAGCAGCACAGCCACGCCCTCAGCTAATGATGTGACTCCGAAACCTTGTGCCGCATACGAAGGACTAAGTTTATCAAGCATAATCTTCATTTATTTTGAGATACCATGGTCTTTCCATATGGTGCTGAATGACCCAAGAGCCACTGTGATCACGAGCATCAACACTCCTGTCCGGCTGCTTGAGTGCTGATACCACCTTCGGTGAGCAATTAAAAGTAGAAATACATGTATATATATATATATATATATATATGTATGTATGTATGTATATATATATATATATATATATATATATATATATATATATATATATATATATATATATATATATATATATATATATATATATATATATATATATATATATATATATGTATGTATGTATATATATATGTATGTATGTATGTATATATATATATATATATATATATATATATATATATATATATATATATATATATATATATATATATATATATATATATATATATATACAGGGCGGGGCATTTATATCTGACACATTTGCAATCTTTCTATCCAGAAGCAGTCTCAGCATAAGTAATTACTGTTTTCTTTGTTTTACAGATAATACTTGAAATTTTTTAATGATGGAGCACTTTAAATGCAATGAGCATTTTTTTTTTTTGAATTCTTAGCTCGCCTGTTCGTAGAACAGAGAGCTATAGCGATACCCCCGGCGTGAGCGTGAGCGTGAAAATGTTAAAGTTTTTGGTGCAAGTTATTTCCTTTCTCATGTTTTTATCTACCACATTATTTTGTACTGATTACAAAATACAAATACAAACCAAGCTGTTACAAAATACAAATACAAACCAATACAAAAAATGAGACATATATTGCTTTAAAATATTTGGATCAGACTTCACTGCAATGCTTTATGAAAAATATTATTAGACTAGTCTTTTTAAAATATTATTAGACTCGTCTTTTAAAAATATTATTAGACTAGTCTTTTAAAAATATTATTAGACGAGTCTTTTAAAAATATTATTAGACGAGTCTTTTAAAAATATTATTAGACTAGTCTTTTTAAAATATTATTAGACTAGTCTTTTTAAAATATTATTAGACGAGTCTTTTATAAATATTATTAGAATAGTCTTTTAAAAACAATAAATGTATAAACAGGCGAGCATTGGGTGGCTTTGACACCAACTCTCTGGTTTTAAATGCAATGAGCATGCCAATTTCACAAACAAGGTCATCATGACAGATGAGGCACACTTTGATTTGGCAGATTTAACTCCACCAGATTTCTTCCTATGGGGATTTCTGAAGCAAAAAGTTTATAAGGAACATCCAACATTGACCGATGAATTGAAGGAAAACATCACTGCAACCATCCGCTCGACTGATCAAGAGACATTGCTCGCGGTAATGAACAATATGATGATCCACTGTCGTGAATGCACGAATTTGAAAGGGGCCCATTTGTCTGATGTAATTTTTAAGAAATAAAGAATCAAAATTGATATTAAAAACTTGAAGTATGGACCGATGTTGTGCAGAAATTTTATTTTATTTGGTTTAGAAACAAAATAGTTATAAGGATAATAAAACTGTCAGATATAAATGCCCCACACTGTGTGTGTATGTATGTATATATATATATATATATATATATATATATATATATATATATATATATATATATATATATATATATATATATATATATATATATATATATATTTATGGATTCAACTCAGGGTAGATTACAGGTGGAGTTCTCAAATTGACTTCACCGATGACAATCCTGAAGCCGCCGCTCCGCAGATAACTACATGGTGCGATGCCATCTGAGACGTTTAATTTACGTCGGGTACAGCATCCAAATCCCGATTTACCTTCCTGGCGAATTAACCCCCCCAATAGAGTCCTGTTTCCCAAAGAGCAACCAATTCCAGGATTCGGCCGAGCATTACAGTAAGCTATGTGGTGGCTTCTGATGCCTTGTAACGAATTGGCGAGGGTGAACTCCCTGATGCAGCATGCTATGTCTAATCAATTGA
>NC_140961.1:33292285-33317285 GCF_056783735.1 Eptatretus burgeri
CTTTGCCCAGCTACTCTTGCACAAAATACCACGGGTTCTTTTCGAAGACAGCCGGCTTACCCTCTCCTCTTCAGTACAGTTATATTTGTGCTTTTTCATCGGTTGGAATGGCAGCCAAATGCTGTTTAATGGTATCTGTGTTGGACTTCACTTGCAACAGCTGCACAATTTTGTGAGCAAACTTTACAGTGGTTGAAACACTGGAGCTTTCGACGCACTTGCAGTGTCTTTCTCACCAATGCTGTGCCAGAAGTCCTCGTGACCAAATGACGAGGCCAACAGGCTTGAATGCTGTCTGCAATTACTCCTGGATTTCCCACGGCACCTTGGAACTTAGTTTGTGCATAGATTAGCGACATGTTGGCCAAGTTCAGGCAACCTCAGCAGCAGGGCATTGTGGGCGAGCTGCCTTTCGTTCACTGATGCGCTGTGGACTGAACTGGCCAACATATTTAACCAACTTGATGTCAGAGGAACTTTCCGAAACAAAACAGAGCACTTCCAGAAGGCACGAACAAAAGCTTGTGCAGCGATAAACAACCTGATATATAACATACATGGAATTTCATACTCTGTGCCATGTTCCTGCATATAGTCGAGGATTTTTATGATCCCTCGTGAAACACCGCCAATCTTTCCTGTCTGTTTCACGTCCTTCCGAGGGATGGTGCACTTTGCCCTGCTAGCGAAGCACCGATCGGACAATTTGCACTCGGGTCGAGAATCATCCCAGACGAGACCACTCAATTGTAAGTACACTACTTTTGCACCATCCTGTCTGACCTCAACGTTACCCTTTGGAAAATCTAATTTTCTGAGAAAAGTAACGAAGTAATTTGGAATTGGACACTTGGTTAGTTTGATGTTTGGTGTTCTACCTCATGTCCAGGATCCTTCAGACACTTCCATACAGTTGCCATGATGATGTGCATTCGTCACATGGCACAGGAGAAAGAGATTATCAGAAATCAGTATACTTTAGTGTCAATTACAAGGACATGAATAGACGATGAGCCAAGACATATCACATGTTGGATTTGAACAAGAGGTCCCCACATCATAAGACATTGGTTCAGATGAGGATGCTCAACAGATGAACCTGAGGTTTTAATATTTTCTGCTTCCACATCATAGTTCATTAAGAGATCATGAAATGTCTTCACTGGGGTCCTGATGTGTTTTACTTCCAATTTAAATTTCTTTACACAAAACTATTTAAACTAATTAAGAAGAAAAGCTGTTGCCTTCACTTTTATGTGCTGCCTCGACATCAAGAAAGTTGCATATCAAATAGTACGTCTTTTGGATGACAATTTACTCCAGATTGGCACTTCTTCGTCTTCTTCTTGTGTATGGCAGCTTAGCTGCCAGGGTAGCTATCATTTCTTGGAAGTGCTACTGTGTCGCTGATGCGGTGCCCCTCTACCAGCCAGTACACACCGGTACTCATTTCGCCGACCTCGGAAGGATGACAGGCTGAGTCAACCCACCTGGTGTTATTTAACGGAACTACAGGATCTCAAACCTAAGACTCTTAAGATCTGAACTCAACCACCTTAACCGTTAAGCCAACACCAGGCTTGTCATCAAAATGAGTGCATGATTCAGAAAAAATAGGTATCACAGTATTTGCATCTTTCTAGATTATGTACACATGTAAGTACTGTACTTTTATTTCTTGCCTCCACAGTTTAAACAACCAGTCGATGGTGGACCACATCTTCCAGCTTGTTCGCAAAACCATTTCGGCTTCTGAGTTGAAAATGTGTGATGTCAGCATTCTCGATGATGCAGACGAGGGCGCCTTCGGCTGGATCACCGTCAACTACTTAACTGGAAAGCTTGTTGAGGTGAAGGTGGTCGAGGGCTTGCACTTACAACAAACACCAAGCTCTGCGTTAAACGGCAATGTCTAGATATTTTCATATTCCTCACCTCACGCGACGTCTTGCTTGTATGTCGTGCCAGTTCTCCTCGATTCTCAATTTCCTCTTTTGGTTTGGTCTTAGAATCCATTGTTTTGAAACTACTTCCGAAAGTTAAATTTCCACCTGAAAAATAAAACCATACAGTGATAGCAATTACTGTCATGAGTATATGCGGGGTCGGAACTATGCCGCTGTGTCTCCGCAGCATTGTCTTTCATCGATAAATAGGCATCATGATACAGTCTTACCCATGATCTGCTTGCATACACATATCACACATATGGTAGGTATTGAATGTAAGTGATGAGGACTGCTTAATTGTGATGACATTTGAAGCTAGGCTCTTCTCTGAACCATGATTGCATGCTGAGGCTTACGAAGCTACAGTTGGAGCCTCCGCTATGGCTTGGTACCACTCAGGGGTCAGGACATGTCCGGTAGATAGACACTTCAAAAGAAAATGTGAGCTCCTAGCACATCTTGCACGTATGTGTTTCCCCCTTGTGGACCAGCAGTGAGATAACAATGGAGTCGCCACTTTTTTTGGAAATGATTTCCAGGAGGGATTGATCTTCTTTTTAAAAAAAAAAACATGTTTATTATGTCATCATGAAGATTTTTTTTTTTAAACATTGTTAAGTAAGCTGAAAATACATTTGTTCTGTCTGTAAAGAAGAATAACAAGTGCGTTCATGCAGTTGAACAGATGGACAAGCTCATTTACTCTTCCAGAAGGAATGGACACCTTTGGGGCACTGGACCTTGGTGGTGCATCCACACAGATCAGCTATGTCCCGTTGGAGCACTCAACAAATGATACGCTTAACTTCCGCCTGTACGGACGCAATTACAATGTGTACACGGACAGCTACCTGTGCTTCGGCAAGGACCAGGCCTTGCTCAAACTGCTGGCCAACTTGGCTGAGGTAAGGCTGGATGTCAACCACATATTGATGCGTGCACTCGTATTTTTGAGCTGTCTTGCCTGGGTTTAAAATGTAGACCCAGCTATACACAGTCATACGTGTTTCACAGGCAGCATGAGGCATCAGTAGGCTAGTTTACTCCTCCCATCCAGGACAGAGGGGAGCAGGCTGGCTAGACCTTTTGCCATGTTTATACCATCTCTGACCCCGTAATGAGCAAGCTGAAAGACAGTTCGACACACCCACTCAAGGACCGGTGCCGTTCGCAAAGAGATGCGTTATCGACGGCACACCGGCTAAATTCCAAAATCTTGCCGAAACTGCAGTTACTAAGTGGTCTGCTCTTCTTGGATACCCCCATGACGCTAGTTTCCACTGCTTGCTATCTTGGAGTGCAGTTGGTGTCTGGGCAGCAGCTCCTGCACTATGTACAAATTGATGTCACCAGCTTGTTCGCATGTCAAATGTGAATGTCAATCTTCAACCACTTCGGGCAACTATTACAATGATTCGGTAATGCAACGTAATTATGCATTGGAGAACAGAAGAAGATCCAGGAGGGATTGATCTTGGGATGTTTCCTCGCCCATCTCCTCTTCCCTTCCCCATCGAGTCACAAAGACAAGACCTTAAGTCAAAAAAAAAAAACAGAAGTTTCAAAATTACGTCATCTGCCTTAGAATGCTCAGTGCGCGTATGCGGAACCCATAGAAACAGCGATCTTTGGGCATGTGAACTGCTATTGTACATGTGCACAGTGGCGTATCGAGGAAAAAATGCCGCTCGGGGTGGGATGTCAAATTGCCGCCACCTCATAACTCATATCCTGAATTAAACACAAAACCTAATCAAATAACTTTATCACAAATCAAATTAAGTGCAGTACATTTGCAAGTAAACAGTGACACTTTTGTTGTCCGCCTTTCTAAATGGTCGTTGGCCTACTAAATGTGCAGTTGTTGTTGTGACTGTGTGGCTCGTATCGTTCCTTGCCTCAGCGAAGCAAACTCGTCTATCACAGCTTTGAAGTCAACTGACTCGTCTAGTTCACGCTCGATTGAGAGAGGATGGCTAGATGACTGAGCATGAGGTAGGTCTTGATCAGTTTCAGTTTGGAGAAGCTCCTCTCACATGCTGCAACGCTCACACACATGGTGAGAAACGTCCTCGGTATGATGAGAAGGTTTGGGAAAGATTCCTCGAATCCTCACTTCACAACATACAGTATTTAAGGATTCCATATGCCTTCCACTCCACCATTTCCTTCCCGATGGTTTCCTCATTCATTTTGATGTGCTGATAAAGATGATGGGATCTCCCTCTGGAGCTCACTAATGATAATATCATCGTACGTCCCTGCGAGATGGCTGATTTTCATGGAAATGTCGCTGTCGTTGGAAGGGTTCATCAGGTAACTGATTGAAATGAGAAACCCAAACTTAATGTTCACGTCACTAATTCGATGGGTGCGTCGGGTCGTTTCCTCGTGTAGCCGATCCAAGATTTCATATTGCTCCCGGTTAATCTCATCTCGTAATGACACGTCGATCAGATGTCTCATGCATCCACGGTGTCTTCCACTGGTGAAGTTGCTGGTGAAGACAGCAACAGAAAAAAAAAAAGAGAAAACAGACAAAAAAACTGTCTTGGGACAGAGAAAAACTGGTGAAGTTATTCGGTTGTCCCGAAAAAAAGTCATGGCGTTCACTGTAGTTGCAGCAGAGTGAACCCCAGCCAAATTAATGGGAACTAGAACGGGCACTCATAGAGCGCATACCTTTGCCGCCCCTACTTTTTTGGTCTTGGTATGAGTGTGGGGAACTGGTTTGATGCTGGTTTCATGCAAATTGAATAAGAATTGACTGAGTTATGCCGAAAACCGCATATTTTTCAAGGGCGTGACCCCCCCCTCCCCGACATTTTAACCCAACCGGTGACATGTGTTATGATGTCATTGTGTCACAAGATTGGGCATTAAATTCTGAACATTTTGGTGCTGGGTTCATGTAAAGCGGACAAGAATTGACCGCGTTATGACAAAAATCGCATATTTTTCAAGGTTGTGACCCCCCTGACCTTTTGACCCCTAACCGGTAACAAGAGTATGGGCGTCATTGTGTCATATTGCATATCACAAGATGAGGCGTTGAATTCTGAACATTTTGGCGTTAGTTGCATGCAAATTGAATAAAAATTGACCGTGTTATCGTAAAAAGACGATTTTGACCTTTTCGTGACCTTGACCTTTGACCCGAACGATCCCAAAATCTAATCGAATGCTTCCTGGCTAATAACCAATCATCCCACCAAATTTCATGCAATTCGGTTTAATACTTTTTTGAGTTATACGAATCACAAGATTATAAATAAATAAATAAATAAATAAATAAATAAATACACGCCGACCAAAACATAACCTTTCGCAGAATGCGAAGGTAATGATTGGTGCAGGGAATGAAGACAGCTTTTGGATTGATATCGGTGATTCGCCGTTGAATACCACAGCGAACCCCGGTACTCCTGGCATTGCCGTACTCTTGATCACAGAGGTTCATGAGGTCAAGGCTGTCGTCTTGCAGATTCCTGATGATTTGTTCTGTTAAAGTGTCAGCCGTCTTGCCTTCCAGCAGCATGAAATTGATAAATGACTCCTTTACTTTCACTTCCCCACGTGAGATATGGACAAATCTTAGGATCCGAGACATAAGTCAGATCCGAGACTTAGGATGTCAGTCAGGTCAGGCCAGATTAGATCTGTGACTTGCTACAGGTATCATGTAAACCTGTACTAACCTGTTCCATGGTTGGGTTGTCAGCGACTAAACCGTCTCCCCCACCAGGTTCTCTGGTGAGGAGGGTGTTTGGATATGGACACCCAGCAAGATTAAACACAAAACATGTCAAAGGGCGGAGGAGCTCTTTGTGAGCCAATGGCCATCCATATCTAGTGCCCAACTGTGTCTGCGGACGTCCTCCTGCAGTTGGGTTACTTCTTATTAGGAGGTTGGTGGCAGGATTTGCACTCCGCCACCGTCAAACCCTTCATTCCGCAAAACACAAAAACGCAAAGAAATCTGAAAACCCACTCCGTGGGAGTACCTCCTGTGCAGCTTCCCTTCGCAGGGCAGCTCACCGGATGACGGGATTGGGGCAAAGCCTTCGGGACCCCCAATCTTTGATGATAGGAGGGAAACCACGTGGTAACATTCCCGGGTCAGATTGCGGGAGAGTGTGTTGGAGTGGTGCTGAGGTGTCGTCCACCAGACGGTGGTCCCCTTGGGTTAACCTGAGGTGGTCCCTTTGGGTGGGTGCCTGGAATGTCCTCTCACAAAGAGAGGATGATCACCTGTCTCTGTTATCATCTGAGCTCAAGCGTTTGGACATCGGTATTGCAGCACTCTCTGAGGTTCAGAGACTAGATTGCGGCGAGATAATGGTGGGTGGTTACACCGACTATTGGTCTGGTTGCTCTGATGGTTACCATTCCCAAGGAGTTGCTGCAGCTGTGTCCAATAAGCTGACCCCAATGATAATTGAGGTAACACAGGGCAACGAGCGTATTATGAGACGAAGGATTCATCACTCCTTAGGTGTCATTTCCCTGGTCTCTGTCTATGCTCCGACTGAGGTGAGTGATCTCACCATGAAGGACACATTCTATGCCATGCTCGAGTCTGTGGTTGATCATTGCCCCAGACGAGATACACTTCTAGTCTTGGGGGATTTCAATGCATCGACTGGAACTGATAGGGATGGTTATGAGACATGTGTTGGTCCCCATGGGTCAGGAACTATGAACCAGAATAGCACAAAGTTCCTTGACTTTGCAAGAAGTCATGGACTTAGGGTGGCTGGTTCATGGTTTCAGCACCCACAAGCTCATCGCTGGACTTGGTATTCCAACGCTGGCGGTGTGGCAAAGGAGATTCACCATTTCCTTGTTGATGGTCGCTGGAGGATGATTCAGAACTGCAGGGTCTACCGGAGTGCTCAGTTCCTCAATACTGACCACCGACTTATTGTTGCAACTCTGAAGTTGCACCTTTAATCCAGGAGAATGGTACCATCCCAGCCTCGGCTGGATGTTGGCAAGCTCAAGGATGAGTGAGTAGCTGAGGAAATTGCGAACAAGCTGAGAAGAGATTTGGGGGTCTGGGTGCTTTAGGAGGTCCTGAAGAGTTGTGGAGTGCCTTCAAGACCACTGTCTTTGATGTTGCCAGTGAATGTCTTGGAACTCACCATCGGGCAAAGAAGAATTTTGTCTCAAGGGACACTAGATACCAATTGACCAGAGTCGCAGGGCCAGGCTGAATGGCAGAGCTGAGCTGTTCAGGGAGCTGAGGCATAAAACTGTACGTGCGCTAAGGGTGGACAAGGAGGCCTATGTGCGAGGAATCTGTGAGGGAGTGGAGCATAACCTGGGGACAGGTGATTCTCGTCCCGTTTGCAGTGGAATTTGTGCATTGCGTTCATCCAAGCCCATCCTTCAGTGGACTGCAGTTAGAGCAGAAGGTGGTGGGCTCTTGACAGAGGAGTCTGAAGTGAAGGCCCGCTGGGCCGGTTACTTTGAGCGGTTGTACCAGGCTGATCCACCAGCTGTCGAGTTGGACATCAGGGGTGTTACAGTCCCTGTTGCTGATCCTCGAATCAACTGAGGTCCACCTCCGCTTGTGGAAACACAGGCTGCGGTGAACCGGTTGAAATGAGGTAAAGCTCCAGGGATCTGTGGCATCCATGCTGAACTTCTCAAGGCTGGTGTAAATGCTGCACTCGTGTCGTTGTATGCAGTTTTGTGCTCTGCCTGGAGCACAGGCATCATCCCAACTGACTGGAAGAGGGGCCTTGTTGTCCCTCGTTGGAAAGGGAAGGGTGATCGCCAAGACTGCAACAACTACCGAGGGGTGACGCTGCTCTCAGTGCCGGGCAAGGTCTTTGCTCAGATAATTCTTGATAGGGTTCGCCACCATCTGCTTGAGCACCAGCGTCCAGAGCAGTCAGGCTTTACACCAAAGAGGTCAACGATTGACCATATCCTTGCCCTTCATGTCCTCACCGAACGCAGACGAGAGTTTCGGCAGGGGCTGCTTGCAGCCTGTGTTGATCTCTGTAAAGCGTTCGATTCAGTGAATCGGGATCCCCTCTGGAGGATTCTTGGTCTTCATGGGGTGCCACCAAAACTGATCGATCTGATGTCTGAACTCAACTCTAGTACTGAGAGTGCTGTGAGATGTGGTGATACCATCTCTGACTTATTTCTAGTTGTTCCTGAAGTTCGTCAGGCGTGTGTACTGCCCCCCACACTTTTCAGCACTTGTATGGACTGGATTTTAGGGTGGATATCGGAGAGATCAAGCTGCGGTGCATCGTTTGGGAATGTCAAGATCTCTGACCTTGATTTCGCAGATGATGCAGTCATCTTTGTGGGGACTTTAGATGTCCTTTTGAGGGCCCTCGAGGTACTGAATGAGGAGTCGGGGCCGCTGGGATTACGGGTTTCCTGGGTCCAAACTAAGATCCAGGCTTTCAATGACATCTTGGATGCTGCTGTCCTGTCTGTGCCTGTTTTTGGTGAGGATGTTGAGGTCGTGGAGAGATTCACTTACCTTGGCAGTGATATGCATGTCTCTGCTGGCTGAGTCAGAGGTCAATAGACGTCTGGGTCGGGACTGGGGAGTCAAGGATTCACCGGATAATGGGGTGTGGTGCTGTCGGTACCTGTGTGGGAGGACGAAAGTCCGAGTCTTCAGGTCCTTAGTGCTTCCAGACTTGCTCTATGGATGCGAGACTTGGACTCTGACCAAGGATCTGAGAAGGAGACTTCATTCCTGTGGTACCAGGTCTCTTCGGAGAATCATTGGCTATCGCTGGTCGGACTTTGTGTCCAACGAGCGGTTGTTGAGAGAGACTCAAATGAGATTTGTTACCTGCATTGTCCGTGAGCGTCAGCTGCGGCTGTATAGACATGTGGCCCGTTTTCCTGACGCTGATCCTGCTCACCAGATTCTCTCAGCGAGGGAGTCTCATGAGTGGAGGAGGCCAATGGGCCGACCACGTGCCTCGTGGTTGCAGCAGGTTGATCGGCATCTCAAGAGGATAGGGATGGGCCACGCATCTGTCTGGGGGATGGCTAGACGGAGGCCCCTGGAGTACCGACAGAAAGTGGACCCAGCGACGCGCTGCTCTGGCGCATACTCCCATACCTGACCTGAGACATCTGATCGACGTGTGATTGATCTGGAGTATTAGCCAAGATGAGGGCATTGTCTGTTGCGCTTTTGACTTCCTTGATGATGTTCGACCTGACCCGGCTACCCAGGAGTTGTATGAATTCGTTTTGAATGGTGAGTGAGAGGTATATGATGGTCGGGTGGGGAACAGACTCGAAAGTTTCATCAAATGCTCTCTCATTACCGGATCATGTTTTCCTCACAGTGGCATCAGTGCCAGAAAATTCCCCGAGTTATTAGTTGTTTTGCGTGAGAGACTCTCTCTCTATGCCCTCGAAAAGTGAGATTTTGGCGTGATAGGTACATGACATCATCACGAATACGTTTGAGTATGGCGCGCCACTTTTCCGCATCACTTTTAATCTGACGTTGGACATCATGCTCTATAGTTGTTCCTCTTTCCAAGTGAATACACATCTATTTCCACTTCCTGGACACCTCATCATGACCTGGACTTTGTTCATGCTCAGACTCGAGAGTTTAACTTCCTCCACTTGTTAAATCCCTCCTTCTTGGTGAAGGAGCTACTCACAGGGGTGAAAATGCAAAATTTGGCTCAACTCATTCAATAAGATGCCAGAAGTATTCCAAAAGCAAAAATACAATGCCACATCTTCACATTAGCAGAAGAAGAAAAATCAAAAGAGAAGAAAAACAGCAGCAGAAGCAAGCTCAGCATGCTAACCTTGCAAAGAGGGCAGCAGAGAGAATGACAGCTCTGCGATGAAGATAACTTATCGATCACAAGAGAATCCCGTCATGGGGGGCACGAGTGCTTTTGCTGGTAATATATATCATCAACTAAATGAGATACCCATTGTTCGCCCCCCCGGGTAAACAGGGTAAACTTTTTGTCCTCAGTGTCTTTTTGTGTGTCCTGCAAATGAGGCCGCTTTCTATGTGATGCGGTTGAGAGGCTGCAACTAATATTAGTCTTGTTCCACTTCGTCATCTTTAAATATGAATGAACTATGAATGAATATGTTGAATGAACTTGAATGTTTAGCCTATATATTATTAATTAAAATATATATACACCTGTATGTTCCACACTATAATTTTCTCCGCAAGTCTGTCTGAAGCTCTGTCCGGTGTCAGCACATTACATGTCAGCAGTTCCCTGTTGACAATTAATGTCAGGTTGTTGTGCGTAATTTCGGATTTCGGGTGAGTTTTCAAGGCTGAATGGTGTTAAAATACAGAAGAGTCACCCATCATTCTGACGGGCTTTTCTGCTGGTGTACATAGAGTTATGGATGTCACTGTTTGCCCGGTCTAGGTCAAACCATGAAGGTTGGGTGGAATGGGTGGAACAGCTGATGAGTGTAAACAAACATATGCTTTCCACTAACACGAGGCCTTCCCAGCATTGGAATGAGATGCGGACTGGATTGAGCCACGAACACAAGAATGAGCCGCGAACGCCTCGCGACAGCTTCGAGTTTAGTTTCCCGGCATGGCGTGCGCTCCTTTTTTTCCCACCCCCTCTCTCCAGCATACCATTGACCATGACCATTGGTCAGCAAATGGACGGCGGGGCCATTTGCGCAGTTCAACACCTCCCTGCGTTTACGCTTCCATGCACCATGGGAAAATGTTCCTCAGCAGTGTCGATAGATGATAGATGCAACAAAACAAATTTGCCCCTCCCCTCCGAAAAAAGTGCAGCTTGGGGCGGCCACCCCATTCACCCCTCCCAACGCCACTCGCTCCACCAGTGCATGTGCGGTAAGGATTATTACCTAAAATGGGTCACAAAGCTTCGAAAATAAACTGAAAATACTTGGAAAAGTACCCGAGAGAAAGCTGGAGTGTACCTCCGCACAAAGAAAGAGTTGGAGGGAGAAACCGTATCTGGTTTGTGTGTTTCTGAATACCGATGGGAAGGTTATATCTGGGGCTTGTGAATGCACAAAAAAAGATATGACCGTTTTTACAGCCATTTTTCCCTGCTGTGCAGGGGTTGGGCTTTTTCTTGAGGCAATGTTTTTTATGGCCGGATGCCCTTCCTGACACCAACCCTGGTCGCCTCTTATGACACACAGGGATATGGTACACCTATTCTAACCGGGGCATACACCGGGACCAGTACACTGGCACTCATTTCGCCGACCTCGGAAGGATGACAGGCTGAGTCAACCCCCTGGTGTTAATTCAGTGGCCCAATGGGGCTTGAACTCAGGACCCGAGGATCCCAAGCCGCCACCCTAACCACTAAGCCAACACCAGACTTGCTTGTGAATGCACAGGATAAGTTTAAAATCAACTTTGAAAAGTATGTTTTTACTATTCATCATATTGGGGGTGGGGGTGGGATCTGTGAGGGCTGTTATTTAGAAACATACTGTTTGTTTGGTTCCATGGCCACAGGGGAAATTATATTTGTTGTGTGTGTGTGTGTGTGTGTGTGTGTGTGTGTGTGTGTGTGTGTGTGTGTGTGTGTGTGTGTGTGTGTGTGTGTGTGGGTGCGTGTGTGTGTGTGTGTGTGTGTGTGTGTGTGTGTGTGTGTGTGTGTTAGCAGGAAATTGTAGAAACACAATGCCTCACATCCACGGATATTTCTATATCTTTCTGTGAGTCCGATTTGCATCGAGGAACACAACAATTATGTTTTAACCATCTTGAAATTGTCACTCTTTCATTTAAATGCTTAAAATTATGTCAACGAGATGATTTGATTTACAGATTTCACGCTAGCGACGGCAGGTTAAAAGTGCCCGCGCTAGCAGAAGTGAGCCACTGAAAACACAAAGACACCGCAGGCGTGAAAGGACTCGTTTGCATTCATGCTTCATTTCAAAATTCCCATATTATATCTTGATTTTAAGTCTTCATTTAACATGCAGTTATTGCTGCACATGAATCATGCACTTGTTGGCCCCTGGCCTCTCCCTCCTTTTGTTAAAATTATGGATCCACCTTTTGAGTTTAAGAACAATCTTTTGATAACCATGCTATCTTTATTGTCTGTGGCATGAAGGGGGTTGAAGGAGACAGCCTGGAAGTCCCATGCTTTCTGAAGGGCTACACACTCAACATGAAGGAGTCAAAACTTTTTGGCAGCCCCTGTACTCACCAGCATAACAGGGAGACCAAAGAGCACAATAGGACAATCTCTCTGTTGGGTTTGGGAAATCCCGGTGCATGTTCCAGCAACATCGCCAATCTATTCAGCACCTTGGATTTTCACCAACAGGGCCAACCTCCCCTCACCGGCACTTTTATGGTAAGGCACCGACGTCATGGTGGACAAACATGTCAAAAACTCTTTTCTTGTGAACTCTTTTTATTTGTTTTGTTTTCTAATATAGAAAATCTAGGCTTGTGGAAATACAATGTGATGAAGGGTAGTGTGCGGATGGTGGGGAAACAATCAAACACAGAAACAGGGGATGAACAAACAGGAATAGGGAGAAAGATAGTAACTTGCAGATAAACGGGGGTGGATGTGCTAAATGTTAATATGGGTAGAAAATATCACGGGTAGGAATGGAAGATGACATAAGATGAATTATACTGCTGTCTTGAAGTACAAGAGAGGAGACGGGGATCGCACTGGTTCAGAGAGGCAATTCCACAGAAGAGTAGAGGCAAGCATTAAGTCTGGATTTTAGAAGGTTAAACAAGGTTGGGGTTATTGGAAAAGCATGTGCATCCTGGAGTGGCAAGGTTTTAAAAATGTATGGCAAGTATGACTACAAGAGGGACAGAAGGTGAGTAGCAAACACATTCCACCAATCTGTCTGTACCAAGAAAGCAACAGGCACTGTGCCGATGCTTCTCCGGTATGTAGAAATTTCAATGATGATTAAAGCTGTTTATACCAAAGCATTCAATCAACATCATCAGGATTGCACATATAGAGGGAAGAGCAGTACTCCATCGAGTTACGGACATTTGTGTTGTAGGTTATTGAAGTTCAGATATACCGAAGAAGCACTTGGTGCAGTGGAGGATACCGGCCGGCTTTGGAGACCAGCTTGCTTCTATTATCTTCCGAGAAAAGGTCTTGGCTCATCATGAGGACAAGATGTATGTGAGGGACTGAACTTTTTGCAGTGATCGAGCAAGTTAGTAGGTGGGTTTGCTAGATGATTCTTCCTGAGTGAAATGGTGAGATTGAATGATGACATATTCCATCTCTCTGGCCAACCAGCATCTTATCTATCCTTTTTATTGTTTTTCTATGGAAGCGAAGACTCATGGAGGAGCTGTAACACTAATCATGCATGAGACAACAATGGACTTTATTTCAGGCAAACACAACTACTGAGCTTTGGAGAAGTGTCATCACTTCCTGTAGCACTCTGGGTACCAGCAACATCATCTTTATGACATTTCTTCTGCCCCATTGATACCAATCTGTGGTGTTTTTTTTCTGTGCTATATCCTTTAAATACTGAACATCAAGCAAGGAAGCGGCGCGTACAATTTCTTGAAGTCTTTCGTGTGACTCGACCAGGGCCGGAATCAAACTGCTGACCTTCCATACTGATCGTTTTGATGGACCATTTAATTCTTATGCCACCAAGTTTGGTCAGATCTGCTGAGAGGGGTGCAGCTGTTCAGTCATTGTGATGGTGGAACATGCAGTGGAATAATCTGTAAACTGGAAAAGAGTGTTTTCTTGGGCATCAGAACAATCAGTGGTGCATCAGTATATGACAAACAAAGCTGGGCTCATTATGATTACTTGAAAAACTCCAGCCTCCACTAGGAGAGATAATTAAAAGATACAGTTGAGAGCAACATGCTGTTTGCATGCATGGAAGAAGTTAAAGAGCCAGGAATTAAGGTGGCCTTAGATCTTACAGGAAGAAAGGTTGGTGACCAGAGCGTAGTGCCAGATCGTGTCCAGAGACACATTCGATCCAGCCAAGTCTCACTTAGGGAGAGCCTCCATACATTGGATGTAAAAAAGCAGTATTTCCAAAGTTGATCTACTGGGATGGAATTCAGACTGATGAGAGATCATGCCAGATGAGAAGAGGAAAGACATAATGTTACCTGCAATGAGGTTGCCCATTATTATTATTATTATGTTTTTTTTCCCCCACCACTGGAGTCAACTTCTGCTTTCCTGGTTTGAGTTAGGATCATCTCTGTTTGCATTTTTCTTGAGTATGGGATTGATGTTGGCTGTCTTCCAAGCAGATTGGAGGTGGTTTTAGGTGAAGAAAAAGCTGATGAGAGCAGCAGACCAGGATTTCAAAGTATGGGTACTGAAGCCATTTGGATCTGTCAATAAAGCATGGTCAAGGCTGGCGGCAGCTTTCTCTGCCGTTCTCAGCTAAATAATATCAGTGTCCAGGAAGCAATAGGTATGGAGTGAGGGGGTGGATAAGGTGGGGACAGAGAGGGATGAGTTGGATATGTGAGCTTTGGAGGCAATCGTCTAGTTAAAAACATTAATCTTTGTCTCAAGTGGAGTCAGCTGTGAAGCTTTTGAAGGTGAGGAAAGGTTTGAGAGGAGCCACACATCTGAACAGACACAACTTAAACAAGGAACCACCATGACATTGAGAAAGGAGAAAGGATGGAGTGTCTCGCCTGAAGATTGGCTTGATGTTAGTTTAAGACTTTGACATCCTGTGTCACAAATTGCACCTGTAAGTTGCTCTTTGAATTTGCAATTTTTGTGTAGAAATGAAGAAAGCTGGGTTGTTGTTTTTTTTGATGTTCTTACTCTTTAACCTTCTCAACCATAACTTTAAAATGTTTAATTTCTGGGAAAAAACAAAAATTATAATCTTCGTACGAGACCAACATTTATTCTATTGCACTGTTTGAGATCGGACGTCATTGCATTGTGCGCCAATGAGATTCCCATTATACGCTGTCACTGGTCTGGCATTATGCCAGGTTCCACAGGACACATTATGCCATTATGCCATTATGTCTGGTTGGCCCAACGCTGGCAAAAATTTGCCATGGTCATAAGAGCATTTTGAATTTCTGAAACAGCGACATCGATTTGCCAACGTCGGTCCGACATCAGCCACATGGCGTTCGAAGCATTGGGCCAATGGAGAAAATTATGTTGGACTAACACTGCTGCTGACATTTACCCAATATTAACCCAACATCAGTGTGTTTGTCTCAACCCAACACCAACCTAGCTGGGTGATGATGTAATTACACTTCACACTCGAGTGATATCAATTGTCTGAGAATATGAGAAGATGTGAACTCATTATTTTTTTTAGATAAAATCCAATTCCTCTCTTCTCTCTACCTCCCATTTTTTGTTCATTCTGACATTCAATCTCGAGTGCAGACACACACGCAAAACTTCAGGAAATCATTGCTTTGACTTTGCATCGGAAAAAATAGCCGCTGTGGCGTAAGAATCCTGATTCGGGTGTAACAGTTGAAGCTAACATTCTCCCAGCATGCAGCACCTGTTGGTAAAGTTCAGCGTAACATTTTACTTTCTTGGCTATTCCAGGGGTAGCAGAAAACATTTATAGGATAACAACAGAGTTTCCATTTGAGCTTTTTGGTCCTTGGTCTGATTCCCCGCTGAATCGAATGAAACTAAAACGATGAGATGGTGCAGTGCCAACAGCACACTGTGATGAATGCTGCCTAAAAAGGGGACGCTAATCTGGCTGTTCAGCGTGCATTGGAGATGCTGTATTAAAGATCAAAGGTCATTTTTAAGGCATTGTAATCTTTCTTTCTATATATTACTAAAACTCTCATCTTGTATATATGTATGTATGTATGTATGTATGTATATATATATATATATATATATATATATATATATATGTATATATATATATATATATATGTATGTATGTTCCTGAAATACAGCCAAAACGGTACACGATAGCGCAAAAATTTTCGGCCCACCTTACTCACCATTCTCCTGCAGTGTACAGTATCAAGTTTCGTTCAAATCTGGCAACGAAAAAAATTATTAAAAAATCAATTCCCGATTCAGTCAAGTACTCTTCGGGAGAATTTGATCAACGCAAACAACCTCAGCGGTATAGTTCGCTGGAGCTATCTTTTTTTCTTTTTCTTTTTTTGAAATGATTTTTTTTTTATCAACCGCTGTCACAACGGGAACCCGACGGGTTCACGGGTCGTCTCGTACCTTTTAAAACAATATCTTCCACCATATTTGCAGGCATTTTCAGCGTTTTACCACATCATGAATTTCTTCAACTTGTCAGAAGGATCTTCGTCACCAGAGCAACTGAACGAAACTGTCTGGACCTTTTGCACTCGGCCATGGCATGAGGTACTACTCCACATGGATCGATGTTACAACATTCTTAGAGGTAGATTTTCTTTCTACAGTGTAAACAAGGTGTATATATTGGCAGTCTCGCTAACATTTGCCACATTGTTATTTTAACTTTATTGGTTAATCTAAAATGGCATCACTACCAGTTCCTGGGAGAAAATGGCCTTCACGATAAAAAGTTAGAGTGAGGGTTCGGTTAACTTCGGGGTTAAGGTTAGGGTGAGCGTTAAGACCAATCATGGATTAGAGCACTGGTGTACTAAGAGGGGTGCTGTCAGCCCCAGGTGTAAGCCAGGGGGGAGGGGGTGCCATTGGCAAAGTTGAAATACCAGTACGATGATATAACGATGGTTTTAGTTGCAAGTGACGTTATAATATTATTATTCACCTCATAATAAAGACAGTAACTCAAAACGAAATCCGTCGTTATATCAGAGTACATGGGGGCAAGAACTCAGCATTACATTATAGGGTGGGAGGTGGTGGAAGTGATGACTAATGGGAGGAGGTAGGGGGAGGCAGAGCTGTTGATGTGCTTGGCATGGGTTTGTCGGTGGGTGACGTTGTTGTTGATGTTGATGGCTTGAAGATGTTGATGGCTTGAAGTCGCTGCTGAGAGGAGACTGTTGACAGTATTTTTTAATTTCTCCTCAAGAGTCCTCATATAAAGCACAATAGCATGATCCCAGAAATACTTTTTTTGTCATCAGCTTTCTCCACCAATTAGAAGCAAGCTTTCACAAGTTACCGGGGCATTATGCATTGTAGGAAACGTCATGATTCGTTCTTTGGGTTGACGTCAGTTCAAACTCATTTGCATACATCATACATGTCTCGGCCATGATGGGAGCTCGACGCGCTTTTTGGGTTAACCCTTTCATTCTGAAAAGTTAATTACATTACTGTGCTGTATTTGCAGGCCTTCTGAAAAATTAATCTCCCCAATTAAATAGTTAATGGGCGGGAAAAACATCACCACGGAAATCACGTCGTGCAATCGCCGGGCGTTCCTTGACACTGGATTTTCTGTTACCTTTTTGAAAATTCTTCCTGGTGGTGTTTTCTCTGTAGTTGAAGATGTGGTTTTGTTATACTAGCAGAGTACCCACCTTACGGGCGGTCTTGTTCCAAGCATGCAACACGTTGTTCTGACACATACCTTTATTCGGGCGGTGTGTAGGCAAGTGACAGCTCCATATAGGAAAAATAAATAACCCAGGTTACGTGCATGAAGCAACAAGACATCGACTGTTAATAATTCAAAACACCTCCCGGCACTGAAAAACGTGGGGACAGGAATACTGAACTATAAATGGTTGGGACTTGTAATACCAGGGAAAACCTGGAGCAGTGCTTCATGATACACATTTACATAGAGAATTTGTCCCCCACCCCTCACCCCCCCAAAAAAATAATAATTAAAAACATCCCTGTACATTAATTGTGGTTATACTGATCCTCTGTAGCAAGTATGGATGTAATTGGTCCATAACTGAAGGAGGAGTAGCCCGACAAACAAACTCACAAACACCGGTCCATGAATTATCGCAAGGATCAATGCCAAGCAGTATTACTGAATTTTTAATTACTTATTTATTACTTATTTAATTAGTACTGAATACTGAATATTACCAACCTGTTTGCTGAATTTTTAATGTCCTGCATTTTTCTTATTTCCAATTTGCTTAATACAAGTATAGTTCTGTGATCCGCTTGAAATTTTACCTTTCAAACATGATATATGTTTTTGTGTATTTAATGTTTTTTAATTATATGCCAAATATTCGAGGTATGCCCCTGGATTAGAGCAGTGGTTCTTAAATGTTTTGATGAGGTCATTCATCTTGAACATAGTTCCGGGGAGCTTATGGGATGGTGCGTCATCGTCCGTCCATCCATCCGTCCGTCCGTCCGTCCACAAATACTTTCAACTTTTTATCTGAAACTACACATACGATTTTGACAAAATTTTACCACAACGTTCATCACCGTGTATGTACCAAAATTTGTTCATGGCATTAAAAAAATCGGTCCCTAAAGGGGTTATTAACATGGAGCGGTTATTTTAGTGTATATGTCCGAAAAACCTCAAAATAGGTATTTGCTTTCTTTGCAGAAACTACACAAGCAGTTTTGATTAAACTTGACCACAACCTTCATCACCCATGACATATCAAAGTTTATTCATGGCATTCAAAAAAATTGGGTCTGAGGAGGTCAACAGAGGGAGTTTATGGGGGGAGGGGGGTTGCCCCCAAAAGAGGTATTTGCTTTCTTCTAAAAAAACTACACACGCAATTCTGATGAAACTTCACCACAACCTTCATCACCCGTGAAACAAAAATCCATAGATATTTACTTTCTTCTCCATTACGTATTTTGTGGGTCATCCATGCCTCCCAGTTGTTCCCTGGTTATCTTATCCAGCCGCTACCAGCTGAGTGTCCAGGGGTATTGCCTCTATGTTTATAATATAGCATATGTTTTATAAATGCAAAATAAATAACCCAATGTTGAAGTAAATATTCCCTTTCTCACTATTTTTATTGAAATGAGAATTCAATTTTTTTTATTTGTTGCATTACTGTTGGTAAAATTTTTAAAAGAAATGTTACTTTTATATTTTGGCAGAATTTTTAAAAGAAAAGTTACATCTAAGTGCTTTACTTTTAAAGAGTTGCTCGGAAGTAGAATTTTGTTGGATGAATTGGATTGGATGAAAATCTGTCGGTTGTCTGATGCCGTTTCCTTGACACAAGAAGCTTTATTCTTTGTGATGTTAGAGAGGTTGCATTTTATGTCATCCTTCACATCAAGCCGGTTTTGGGATTTTGCTTATTCTGTGAGAAGAATGGAGAATCCATTCGTGGATTCATAAGTAATGGGAAACGGCAGTTGGATTTGTATTCAGAATTACAACTGCAACAGCAAATATTTTATGACGACAGTAAGTCCTCACTTATCACAAGTTCGCAAATTGCAGTTTCAATTTTTCGCAATTTAGTTTTTTTTATGATTAAATCTTTGATTTTATCACAACTGTGTTTCGCTTTATCACAATGCCATCACAAGGAAAAGCTTTCAAACCACGTGCCTGAAACAACAACCACTGAGGATGCACATAGAAAAAATATTCACTCTATTGTGCATGTACTGTACACTGTGTTTCTTCCGCGCTCGCAGGATGGAAGACGCTCAATGATAGAGATTTACATTCCTTTTTGAAATAGGCCAAACCCTCCATAATGTGCAGCAAGAGACTCGCCAGTCCTTCGTCAATCACACCTAATCTCAAGAAACAACGAAAGGCAGTTACATTAGAAGTGAAATTGAACATGATTAAAAGAACTGAAGGTGGTCAAGGAACGACGCAAATCGGGTGCGCATACATGATCGCTGCATCGACTGTGCATTTGATCGTGAAAAGTTCAGCAAAAATTAAGGAACAGAGACTGTGACCAATTTGAGTGCTACGAGACCAACCAGAGTGAGAGACAGTGCCATGCAGAACATGGAGCAGTTATTAAGTGCATGGATCGAAGATCAAACTAAACATCGCATGCCTTTATCTCTTGCTGTGATCCAAGAAAGAGGCCGTAGTTTGTGGAATGATTTCCAGACATTAAGGATTTGTGGAATGACTTTTAAACATTATGGTTTTTGAATAAATTAAGGATTCATGGGTGGAGGTGAGTGCCTCTACAGCAGTGGTTCTTAACCTTTTTATGTGCTCGTACCCCTTGAGCTTTCATAATATTTCCCCGTACCCCCTGTCTAAAATGACTTATGGAAATAAATGAAATTATAATAATTGATATGAAATACAATGTAATGAATATAATTCTTTATACAATGCGTTGAATACATACAAATATACTGAATACAAAAATTGCCTTGCAAGTACAACCGTACTTACACAGTACACCGACAATCAGACATATTACTAATGGCTCTCGTGTTGTTTTTCATCAATGATCATGCTGAAACGAGGTTCTTTTTTGAGATAGCCACACGCATGTCATCACTTGCATCCAAACGATTCCTGCCCTCAATTTTGATGTGTACGAGAGTTGAAAAACCAGTTTCACATAAGTAGGTAGTCACAAATGGCACAAGGACCTCCAAAGCTCTCGCTGCTAACTGGGGGAATGTGTTGAGTTTTGCACACCAGAAGGTATCTAACTGCATTGAATCAAACTCCATTTTGATTTTATTACTGGCTTTCATCTCAACTAGATCTTCTTTCATTTCATCATTATCATCCATGGAATCTCGGTTGAAAACAAATGGGTCCTGCATCCATCCCTGTGTAACAGAAATCTCTCCATGCTGAAAGTATCCCTGGAAGGACTGACTCGGCACCTGCAAATGTTCTTTCATTTCAGTCACAATGAGTAATAAATTTTCTGCATTAGAAACTTCATCAAGCTTTGGAAAATTTGCATAGTTTCCAGACCCAATGCGATTTATCCACATTGGAAGTTTATTAGTGAAGGCAGACATCTTTTCCCTGGCTGTGATCATGTTCATCCCTGTACCCTGGATGGAGGTGTTCAACTCGTTGAGGTGGCTGAATATATCTGCCAGGTATGCCAAGGACAAAATGAACTTCTCATTTTCAAAGTGCTCTGCTATGCCACTGCCTCGCTGTCTAAGAAACTGCTGGATTTCTTTGTGCAGTTCGAAAACACGAGTAAGCACTCGGCCACGGGATAGCCACCTCACCTCTGAGTGGTCAAGAAGAACATTGTGTTCAGCTCCAATTTCGTCACAAAAAAACTTTGAAGAGACGGTGATTCAAGGCTTGTCCTCTGATAAAGTTTACTGCACTCACAACAATTGACAACACATTTTTCAGTTGTTCTGGTAATGTCTTAGCTGCAAGGGCATGGTGATGCAGCACACGGTGGGTGACTGTGACGTGAGGCACCTCCTTTTTCACACGGGCAGCAAAGCCTGATTTGTTTCCAGGCATGGCAGGAGCTCCATCGGTGCAAAGTGAACCACACATGTCGAGAGTCATCCCGTGCTTCAAGAACAAATCCTTGACGATATTGAACACATCAATTGCTTTTGTGGTTGTTGTCAATGGTTCACAAAACAAGAATTTTTCCACCAATTCTTTCTCCTTCACATACCGCACAAATACTAATAACTGACTACAAAAACTGACTCATCTAACTGAAGACTCACTTTGATAGGACTGGCTTTGATATCGGCAATCACCTGCTGCAAGATGTCTTTACTCACGTCACGAATCCTGGAACATATAATGTCATTTGACAAGGGTACTTGCCTTAGTTTCTTTTCTGCCTCAGTCCCCAGTACTGTTTTTGCCATTTCAGGTGCACAAGGTTTCACCAATTCTTCAGCAACTGTATGAGGCTTTTTTTTCTTGGCACACAAAAATGCAACTTGGTAAGATGCTTGCAACAATGGCTTCTCAATCGGTACAAATCCCTGCTTTGGTAAGGTACCACCACGATCAAATTGTCCCCTTTTGATCTTCAAGGTATTGAAATCATTTCCCGACTTCGCACCCCCGTGCCGATTATTAAAATGTTCATTAAGTTTTGAAGGTTTGAGATTTGCATTTGTAAATACTGTGCTGCATAGTATGCACTGTGGTCTCTGAGTTCCATCTTTTTTTGTCATGCAAGTGAAACCATATCGAACATAGTCATCATTCCACTTGCAATCTCCTGGACATGCCTCAGCACTGAAAATAAATGCACACAATTAGTAAACGAAATTTTGAATCAATAGCAAAAGTAGTGACAAAGTCGTACACAAAAAAACAGTGAAATAATATATTCTAGGACTCGGATCCTAGGATTATTCATCTCTACAAGATGTGGAAAACAAAACAAATAAATGCACAGGAAATCACACAAAATACCGCTTATAATTCAAACCATTTCACAACCCACAGTGATAAGATGGACCTCCTGGACAGCAGGAGGTATTAACACACTTCACATTTACAAATATTATACGTCTTCATATCTTCACCTTCACAATGAAAACCCTTCACAACACATCACAACCCAATCCTACAGCTTCGTATTCCAACAAAACCATTCCACTACTACAATTTAATCACAGGACAACACCACAGTGCGGCAATATTATCACTTCTCTTCCCATTGTAATACCTCCTTTGCTGCACAATAGCTTATCAGATCATTGCACCATCTTTATCGCACTACAACACCACTTTCTTGCAATATATCAAACGAACACCACACTCCAACAGTACGAACCTGTTCCTCCGAAGCCCAAAACACAACTGAGCAATGTCCAACTTCCAAGCAACAGTGCCAGTCATATAACTGAACGCGTATTATACGAGTAAAATTGACAACGTATGAAACACATTAAGTCTCAAACCGTAAGTATAAGCAAAGTAACACTGTCTTATACAAATATAATTACATCATAGATTTGAATTAAAAATGGTAAAGAATTAAAATTAAATGCCATCTCAAAAATATAAAATATATATTTGATTATAATATTTTGAAATTATTCATGAATTGAAACATTTCTTATTAGTTATTTATTTATTATTATTATTATTATTATTATTATTATTATTGGAATTTAAGTACTATACAATATTGAATTTGACACCATATATCGTACCCCCTGATTTGATGCTTCGTACCCCCAGGGGGTACACGTACCCCCGGTTAAGAACCACTGCTCTACAATGAATGCTGGAAGAAAGTGTGGCCTGAGTCTGTTCACAATTTCATTGGTTTTGCTGATGTTCCATTGATTACAAGCCAAATTGTCGACCGAGCAAGGCAGGCTGGTTTTGATGAAGTTGGCATTGAGGACATGTAGGACTTAGAGTCTCATGCAAAACCCTTAAGCAATGAGGAATAACATGAGTTGGAATATCTGCAGCTGAAGAATAAGAACAAGAGGAACAATAAGATGTAATGCCTTGACTCAAGCAGCTCACGACATGAAAATGTCAGCCAAATTCTCAGCACGTTTGAGGAGGCCATATAATTTGTTACTGAGCAAGATGCAAATGTTGAAAGGAGTGCTGATTTTAGCTGTGCTGTTAATGACGCCATTCGTTGCTACAAGGATCTGTATGAAGCAAAGAAAAAGCCATCCAGCTGACTCTACATGCATTTTTCAAGCTGAAAGATACATCACCAACTACATCCACCAGCCAAGATGCTCCTTCCACCAGCCGCACCATTCTCGCAAGTGAAGAAAGTGACAACACAGTGTCGAGTGAAGAAGCAGATGATTCTTCACCTCTGCAAGTGTGAGTTTCCTCCCACAATCAACTCTGTTCCTCCAGTCTCGGTTCAAGAAAGTGTCGCCACCTCTCAGAGAATACAACCTTTGTTTGTTGTCTATTGTTTATAACATTAAATGTTTCGTATATATTTAATGTTTGGTGTCTTTATTTGTGTATATGTCTGAAAAAACATCCAAGGTACACCCAAAATTCCTGGTCAAAAACGCATCCCCCCCCCTTTAATACTTGGTTTTCAATGGTAAAACATGTTTAATTTAACACAGTTTAGCTTTTCATAAGGTTTTGCAGGAATGCATCCCTTGCAATAAGTGAGGACTTGTTGCATGTATGTACATACTAGCAAATAGAACCCGTTGCTTCGCTGTTGGGGATCTTAAGGGGGGAGGGAGAGAGAGAGAGAGAGAGAGAGAGAGAGAGAGAGAGAGAGTGAGTGAGAGAGAGAGACACACAGAGAGAGAGAGAGAGAGAGAGAGAGAGAGAGAGAGAGAGAGAGAGAGAGAGAGCGTGACACAGAGAGAGAGAGTGTGACACAGAGAGAGGGAGAGAGAGAGCGTGACACAGAGAGAGAGAGTGTGACACAGAGAGAGGGAGAGAGAGAGAGCGTGACAGAGAGCGAGAGTGACACAGAGAGAGAGAGAGAGAGAGAGAGAGAGAGAGAGAGAGAGAGAGAGAGAGAGAGAGAGAGAGAGAGAGAGAGAGAGAGAGAGAGAGAGAGAGAGAGAGAGAGAGACACAGAGAGACACAGAGAGACACAGAGAGAGAGAGAGAGAGAGAGAGAGAGAGAGAGAGAGAGAGAGAGAGAGAGAGAGAGAGAGAGAGAGACACACAGAGAGTGACACACACAGACAGAGAGAGAGACAGAGAGAGAGAGAGAGAGAGAGAGAGAGAGAGAGAGAGAGAGAGGGAGGCACAGAGAGAGGGAGAGAGAGAGAGCGGGACAGAGAGAGAGAGAGAGAGAGAGAGAGAGAGAGAGAGAGAGAGAGAGAGAGAGAGAGAGAGAGAGAGAGAGAGAGAGAGAGAGAGAGAGAGAGAGAGAGAGAGAGAGAGAGAGAGAGAGAGAGAGAGAGAGAGAGAGAGAGAGAGAGAGAGAGAGAGAGAGAGAGAGAGAGAGAGAGAGAGAGAGAGAGAGAGAGAGAGAGAGAGAGAGAGAGAGAGAGAGAGAGAGAGAGAGAGAGAGAGAGAGAGAGAGAGAGAGAGAGAGAGAGAGAGAGAGAGAGAGAGAGAGAGAGAGAGAGAGAGAGAGAGAGAGAGAGAGAGAGAGAGAGAGAGAGAGAGAGAGAGAGAGAGAGAGAGAGAGAGAGAGAGAGAGAGAGAGAGAGAGAGAGAGAGAGAGAGAGAGAGAGAGAGAGAGAGAGAGAGAGAGAGAGAGAGAGAGA
>NC_140961.1:33329785-33412285 GCF_056783735.1 Eptatretus burgeri
ATCTGATTCATTACACTGGGCTGCAGTTGAAATATTTTTTTCAGAGGTCTAGGTTTTCTCAACGGTACTTAAATGTTTTTTTTGCATGCTGAATTCAGAAATGCATCTCATTTCGCTCAATCAGGTCAAGTTTTAAGCTGCGAGGCTCCGAGGTCGGAGCTCCGAGCTCCTCAAGCTCCGAGGTCGGAGCTCGTTTCATTTACGTATGTTGGAAGCAACCTTCCTCCTTACCACCGATCCAATATTATGTCATCTATCTCAATTTTAAGGAAAAAAAATAATCAAAATTTTTGTTTTTTTAATTAGCATTTTTTAAATTCAAAATCAGACTTACATTGACAGAAAATGTACAAACTATGTATAAAATGACACACAAGTACACTTAATGTGGAAGAAAGTGCCTTCTCAATTACTTTCATTTCAATTTCACAAAAATATAGATAAATCGTTGTTTCTGGCAACACCCAACATCAGTCGCTCCAGCAGTCGCTGTTTTCCTTCGTCTTTTTAATGTTGAATTTCACATTAACGGTACTTGTGCGTCATTTTATATATAGTTTGTACATTTTCTGTCAATGTAAGTCTGATTTTGAATTTAAAAAATGCGAATTAAAAAAACAAAAATTTTGATTTTTTTTTCCTTAAAATTGAAATAGCATAAAAACTTGACCTGATTGAGCGAAATGAGATACATTTCTAAATTCAGCATGCAAAAAACATATAAGGACGTTGAGAAATCTAGACCTTTGAAATGACGCAGACCAGTATTATCTCCATCATCACTGGTGTTCACTGATTCAGCAATATCTGTCAACTGCTGTGGGAGAACACACCCCTCATACCAGAGAGGCTCCAGTTTTTGGTTGACAAGTGCCCAACCGTGTCCGTCACCAGCATCAGGGATATCAAGAAAACGCTGTTTGGTACCGCTCTTCCTTGAAGTGAATGGAATGTTTACATGAACTCCACCATGATCCTCTGGCTTGCCTTCTGTGTCCTATAGCATGATTCCATGTGCAGTGTGGATTGAGACCATTCCAGTGAGGTTGTTCAGTAACTGGTCAAAATTATCTAATTTAGAGTGGAAAATGGAAGGGGCCCCTGGTGATCGAATGATTTGCGTTGACAGCAGACTTGATGTTTCAGCAACAGCCTGAGCAAGGGCAGTTTCCAACACTAGTGAGAATGAGTAGTTTTCTGAGTGTCCCATTCGGTTCAGCAAGGTTATCAATTTTTCGCTCCTGAAAAGGTGACGAAGTGTCATCCATATGAGCATATGCTTCGGGAGTTTCCATTCCCCATTCGATGCTGCACGACAAATATCTTTCCCAATTGAATTCACGAGCCTGTGCACTTTCGACGTGTGAGGAGTTGGTTTGCCTGATATCAGGTAATTCAATTTTTTTTCCAATTGTGATGGAATTACAGCTGTCATGTTTCCAAGGTCTTGGGCAGATGGAGGCCATTTCAAGTCATCAGCTTTTGCGAAGCTCTCCAGGATCACTTGATGTAGGCAATTTCCAACATCCAGGATCATGTCCCTAGCACCAAGTTCATATGCACATCGAACTGTGTCACTAATGTCACGGTGAGAGCTGTAGACAATGTAAGACTGGAAGTTGCCTCTTCTGTTAAGTGTGCAGAAGGCCAGTCTGTCCTTGTATTTGTCATGTTTCTCCAGCTTAGCTTTGAGGTTTTCTCCACGAAATTTGGGATTGGGGAAGTTGGTGCATTCCAGGTGAGAGATATAAATTTCAGTTAGCTTTGACAGTTTCATCATATTCTTGCTGATGATGATATCCTTGTCGATAACTTGGCGTACAGCACCAAACGCCTCACTGTGTGCCTCTGCTAGTTTGATTTGTTGCTCCTTGTCTTCTATGCTTGTACTTCTCCATTTGTCGGCATTTTATGTGTATTGGACCCTGCAGGATTTGTGGTATTTAGCTTCTGCAGCAAACAAATCATGGCCTCTAATTCTGATCAGCAACTTCTCATCTAATTTGTCCTCAGCAGTTTTGAGCACCGTTCTCCATCCATCAAACTCAAACTGACTTAAGCCCTCAGCATTCCATGTCCCTTTGACTTTCCCTTTCTTCCGTTCAATTGAGTGGCAGAATATACAATCGGGTGAGAATAGTACCTTGTAACCAGCTGAGCCCCTCCGACTTAACTTGGAACATGATGGTTCAGATGGATCATAATGACTGGAAAGTCGATTGAGATTCATAGTGAATCTTTGGTAACATTCTCTGTGATATCCATCACCTTCAGTAATGGTGTTTTCGTATGAGGTCACAGGTAGCAGCCATTTGGTGAACAGATTCTAATGGCTGAGACAGTCTCCTGTCACGTATGTCCTTCAACCTGGCAAGTCTTTCATCGGATTCTGCACTTATTGATAATGCCACAAGAGGTCCACACTGAAGCCCAGGGATGTGTATGATGCACCTGGACTTTGGCCTTGTCCCTTGGCTTCCACTGCCACCATCCTTCGGGCGTTTGGTTGGGGGGGGGGCCTTCTTTCTCTTGACGTTCTGATGAGTGCATTGGGTCAGAGATCACTTTACATGGTTGCACTCAGCCTCTGTGAATCTGCAAATAGATAAGAAAGCCAACATTAAAAAATTTAAAATGTCATATCTGTGATTAAATTTAAAATTGATCGTTATTTTGCTATTCATAATTGACTTAAGTGCTTGTCTTTGACCTAAAAGAGAAAACTTCACTACATATTTGATGTTAATGTCAAAATAAATGAATTGTAGAGTGTACCAGGTGCGGTGGGACGCAAGAAGCACGCGGGCCACCATCGACTCCGCTTTATTGCGTGACCAGAAGCACACTCTTCCCACCCCTAGCGGGCGAGGCATGATATACGAAAACCCAATCACGTGACACAGCACACTCCTCCCCTCGTAAAATGACCCGTCACATAACGAACGGCTAATCACAACATGACCATCGGAAACCCATCAACACTCATAATCCTCCAAGTACCGCGGCCACACCCTGACCCGCCTCGGACGGGCAGCGCCACCAGACAGCCCAGGCTCAGACGCCTCCCGGCCCGGTCGAGGTGACACCCTTGCCGGACTTGCACCTTCCGCAACACCAGCTACCCCCGACTGCCCAGCCTGCTCGACGTCCCCGGGTAGGACGGCATCAGGCGAAGCCCCCCTCGGCGCCGGCCCAGCCAGCCCCGGCGATACAACGTCAGGTGCCGGCGACACTACCGGTGGGGGTCCCGCATCGTTCAGCTCGGGGAGGTGTGGGGGGGTGACGCTGAACAGCGATCATGCATCTGGTCCACGTGCCGCTTCCACACATCCCCACCATCAGTCCGCACCATGCAATTCGCCGGCCCCAGCACCACAGAGACCACCGCCGGCACCCATTTGGAACCGTGGAAATAATCGCGCACCATTACCCGTTGCCCCACCTCGAAGCTGCGCAGCCGCGTCGGACGCGACATCGCCCCACTCCCCGACCCTCCAGGTCGTAGCAAATCCAGCCTGGACCGCAAAGCCCGTCCATAGAGACGAATGGCCGGCGAATCACCCGTGACAGGATGAACTGCGTTCCTGTAATGGAGCAAAAAGACATCGACCACCGCCTGCACAGGTGCAACACCCCCCCTGCGCAAAGCCCGCTTCAACATCTTGACAAACGACTCAGCTTGGTCATTCGTCTCAGGATGATACGGTGCGGACCTTAGATGTCTAATACCATTCTGGCGCATAAACTCATCAAATACCCCCGCGATGAACTGCGGACCATTATCAGAGACCAGGATCTCCGGCAACCCTTTATTAGCAAAGATCGTCCGCAGCTTCTCTACTGTAATGTTTGCTGAAGTATGCTGCATTACTACAACCTCCGGCCATTTAGAGAATGCATCAATCACAATCAAAAACATCTTGCCATTAACTGGTCCCGCAAAATCTACATGGACCCTCTGCCAAGCTCGGTCTGGCACAGGCCAGAGACCCGAAGCTCGACGCGGGTTATCAGCATCTGTCTGGCACGTGGCGCAACGCTTAACCAACTGCTCAATGTCTTTGCCCAACCCCGGCCACCACAACAGGCTACGAGCAAGACTCTTGGTCTTAACGATGCCAAGGTGACTGACATGCAGTTCTTCCAAACACCACTGCCTGAACCTCGGTGGAATCACGGCCCTCATTCCCCACATTACGCACCATTGGACCAACGACAGCTCCGCTGCGCGTGACGTGAAAGGTTGAAATGCCAGTGTCGAAGGCAGATCGCTCCAATTCCCCGTAGAAATCGCCTGGACGACACGGGCAAGCACCGGATCACGAGCCGATTCCACCGCGACCTGCCTGGCTGTGACCGGCCCGCTTTGGACCTGGTCCAGCACGAACACATCGACCCGGTCGCCCAACTCAGACGCAGCTGGACCCTCCGCACACGGTAAGCGTGAGAGCCCGTCGCAGTTAGCATGCTTCTCGGTGCTTCGGAACTGAATATCATAATCGTAAGCACCCAGAAACAGACACCACCGCTGTATTCGCGCGGCTGCTACCACCGGCACCCCGCGTTCGGGTCTCAAGATGAATTGAAGCGGTTTGTGATCCGTCTGTAAAGTGAAATGCCGCCCCAGCAGATATTGATGAAACCTCCGCACACCCCAGACGAGGCTGAGAGCCTCACGCTCAATCTGGGCATATCCGCGCTCTGCTGTGGACAGGGTCCGGGATGCAAAACAAACAGGCCGCTCGGAACCATCGTCCATCCTGTGGGAGAGCACTGCCCCGATGCCATCTGCAGAGCTGTCGCATGCCAATAGGAGCGGACGCGCAGGCTCGTAGTGCACGAGGACCGTATCCTCTGTGAGCAGCCGCTTGACGCGGTCGAACGACGCCTGGTGTGCAGGCCCCCAAGCCCAGCGCTCGTCCTTCTTGAGCAACCGCGTTAACGGCGCAAGTTGTGAGCTGAGCCCGCGCACGAACCTTTGGTAATACTGGGCCATGCCAATGAACGAGCGCAGCTGCGTCTTTATTGTCGCGAGGCGGTGGCATGCGCTGAATCGCCTCCACCTTCCGAGGACCTTTCAACAGCCCCTCCGGCGTGATGATGTGCCCGAGGTATTCCAAGCGCTGCTTGAAGAACGCGCACTTGTCCCTGTTTAAGCGCAGGCCGCACGCTTCTAGCTTTGTCAGCACTCGGGCAATGTTCGCAAGATGCTCGTCCGCCGTTTTCCCCGCAATGAGCACATCGTCCAGGTATGTCTGAGCGGGCAGGCCAATGCAAACCTGATCCATAGCTTTCTGCCACAAAGCTGGGGCCGAAGCAATCCCAAAACAGAGTCGGGTATATCAATAGAGTCCTTGACACGTGTTGATTGTTAAAAGCTCGCTACTCCCGGGATCCATCGGCAGGTGAAAATATGCATCACGCAGGTCTAGCTTCGTGAAGTATTGACTCCCCGCCAATCGCGCATATATTTCATCGATTGACGGCAGTGGATATTGCTCCACGCTGAGCCCCGGGTTAACCGTGGATTTGAAGTCCCCGCACAATCGGACGTCTCCATTCCGTTTCAGCACCGTGACAACTGGGGTGGCCCAATCTGAGCACGACACCCGTTCGATCACCCCACAGGCCTCCAGCCTATCCAGTTCACCCTTGACCTTGTCCCGCAGGACATACGGCACCGGACGCGGTTTACAAAACCGAGGAACCACCCCCTCCTTCAAGAAGAGTTTCGCCTCCATGCCCTTGAGTTTTCCAAGGTCGTCGCTAAACAACCCTTGATGTCTTTGAAGAATCTCCTCCAACTGATCCTCCCACTGGCTCGGCACGGGTTGCACAAGGTTAACTGCGGCCCAGTCTAGCCTGATGCGGGTCATTCAATCTCGGCCGAAGAGAGACGGCCCCCTCCCCCGTACGACGTACACCCGAAGCGTGGCGACCTGGCCTTGGTACCGCACAGACACGTCTGCCATCCCGACTGGCGTTATCTTCTCGCGGGTGTACGTGAACAGCGTGAGGTTTGACCTGATAAGCTTCAAGCCGTTGAGTCTACGCGCGGTCTGCTCGCCGATGAGCGACACCACTGCTCCCGTATAGACCTGGAACATGATCGGCGTTTCGTTCACTTCGACTTCCACCGTCATCGGGCGCGCCGTCGCCGGGCCAATTGAAAACAGGCTCAACAACGGCCGCTGGTTCCGCCCCAAGTCGCCTCGCACATCGCCGTCCACGACTTTAACGGTGGCCGACGCCCCACGGCACACACGCGCCAAATGACCCACCTTGTGACAATTCAAACACACGTTGCCTTTATACGGGCACGCACGGCGCAGGTGTCGACCTCCACATCCCAAGCATGTCCGCGGGGTCACCTCTCCGCACGCGCGGCCGCGCGGCGACGTCCGACCCGCATCGAAGGTCGTGCGCGCGTCCCGGGGTGCTCGCGACCCCGCGTGGCCGGTGATGGCTCGAACATCCCTGCAAGTCTGCTCGACCGCTGTAGCCGTGCTGACCGCCGAGTCGAATGTAATGGCTTCATCCTTCAGCCGTAAAACCGCTGAAACCATTTTCGCATCTTGTAAACCAGCAATAAAACAATCTCTGAGCCGAGCTGGACGCTCCCCCGCCGTGAACTTGCAAGCCACGGAAGAATGCTTAATCCGCGCCACGAACTCAGCGACGCGTTCCTCTGCCCCTTTCGAGAGGCGATCGAACTGGCATCGAGCGAGCTGCAACGACTTCTCCGGCGCCATGTGTGCTTTCATTTTCTCCACAATGTCCCGAAACGCCAGCCCGTCATCCCGGGGCCTGTTCGGTGCCACTAAATCACCCAGCAGCCGATAATGCTCCGGCGAAAGCGAAGCGAGCAAGATCGACTTTTGCTTGCTCTCGTCGACCACATCGTTCGCGTGGAAATAGCATTCCAATTGCTCCGAAAACAATTCGAAGTCGTCCCCGTCGAAAACGGGCATAAGTCCATATTCAACCATCCTCGTCAGCCAACTAGAGTGTACCAGGTGTGGTGGGACGCAAGAAGCACGCGGGCCACCATCGACTCCACTTTATTGCGTGACCAGAAGCACACTCTTCTCACCCCTAGCGGGCGAGGCATGATATACGAAAACCCAATCACGTGACACAGCACAAATTGTATCTTAACTAACCTGTTGGCTTCAATGAAAATGATGGGAATAATTCTTAAGTAATCTGCAAATGAATATTTGTTGTTGAAGTTCCTTGAGGGGGAGGTGTCTGTACATTAAAAATATAATTATGTGGAGGAAAAAAAATTCACACAATACCAATTTCAAGATGGATATCTTTGTTCATGAGAAATCAAGCTTTCTCTTCAGCACCAAGTCATTTCTGTGTCAGGTATTGACCTCGATGGAGGTTCTGGTCATAGTTAACAAACACAATGAGATTAACCATATGCAATTTAAGATGTGATAACATTGTGGGTATCCAAGATATTGGACCCATTTTGGCATCAAGTGGAATGCAGTTGGCATTGGCATGTCACCTCATGGTTAATTAGCAGGATATATAACAAGAAACAGGATAAAATAAGCTTTATTGAAAACTCTACAACACAGTAACGAATGGTGAATAAGACAATACAGTACATGTACTCAACATGTTATATAAGCTCTTGGATATATTAATTTTTAAACACATACATGGAACCAGCATGAGATTATGTTTCATATAATCCATAATATGTGTAGTCTGACAGTGTAATTTGTCGTCGAGAAGCCATTCTGATTGGGTACGGAAATCGCTTTTGGCATAAATGACGAAAATTCATTTTTGAGGGTACCCCTTTTCATGAGGCTAAAACAGGTAGTGCATCCCAATATTTTCAATGTCAACATTCAAATTCGTATTCAGCATATCCAGACACTTCAAAAAAACAGTTTTGTTGGGAGGTAGGGGGGGGGTGGAGTGCACGGTGGCCCTATCTAACCCATGGCCAAATACTCCCCTGTGAAAGTCGGCTTCTGGTAGACGGATGTTGTGAAACCAAGGTTGGATCGATCAACCAACACGTCCAAAAACGGTAACACGTTTGACGATTTCAGCTCCGTGGTAAACGTCAGCGCTGGATGGAGAGTGTTGAGCCATGCCTGGAAATTGTCACATACCGTCCGAGACTCAAACGAAGCAAAAATGTCAACATACCGATAGTATACGATGGGGGAATTGACCCCTTGCCGACCAGTAAGTTTCTGCATTTTGTGATAGCCCACAAAGATATTTGCAAGAGCTGGGCTTAATGGAGAACCCATGGCCACACCGTCTGTTTGAACATACATCATGTTGTTAAAACTGAATTCCACCTCCCTTGTTGTTGTGTTCATTAATTCCATGAAGACGTGCTCCGAGATCATCGGTTGTTCCAGATCGGTGCGATACAGCAAATGTGCGCATATCTCAACCGTCTCCATCAATGGTACATTCGTGAACAAGCTTTTAATATCAAAGGATGCCTTTATGTTGTCCTCACTTGTCGGTGTTGTAGCTCAAATTGATTCTCCAAATGTGAAGGAATCCTGAACCACGAAATGAGAAAGTGAATCCAATACCGGTTACAGGACCTCTCATAACCACTTGGCAAGTTCATGTTGTGCCGATCGCACCATGGACAGGATCGGTCTTAGAGGGATATTCTCCTTGTGAATCTTCGGCTGGCCGTACATTCTTGGACGTTGGGCTCCAACAGGTTTAATTCTGTCGTTCACCTCCTTTGATAGTTCCCCACGTTTGAGAAGCTATAACAGTCATTTGACGATCTGACCTTCCACCTGAGGCGTGCGATCATGTTGCGTTACACCGCCCAGATATTTAAATTTGGTTTCGTCTTTCAGGATGTCCATCATCTTGTCGATGTAATCAATCTTATTCATGATTACCATTCCAGTGCCTTTATCCGGTTTACAGATGTGAATGACAGCATTCCTCCTCAATCCTTGTATTGCCAAAAGAACATCCCGTTGCATGTGAAAATCCGCGACGTCATTCGGGATTCCACAGTACGCATGCGCGAGGTCCGATAGTCTAGCCCTTAGTGCCTGGTCTGCTTTGTTTGACACAGCTTGATGCATCGATAGTTGAGCATACAGGAGTTTAAACTCAGCGAAAATGTCTTCCCTCTTGATATTCTGTTTGGTAATGCCAAAGTTAAAACCTTTCACAGCACTTTCACAGGGCAGTATACTCGATGGGCCTTCTACAGCTCCACGAGATACAAAATTGCCTTGATCAATATCCTGGTTAACAGAGCACAGAGGATTTGTTCATCTTGTAATCTTCCTGCTGAAATTGACAAAATCATGAATAGACTCGGTGAGCATATAGTTAAGAGATACTTGCACAAGTTTCTAAACACGACAAAAGATCAGAAGATTGGTCCGGACAAATGTCCAGTCTATATCAGGATGCCCTGGAAAGGGCAATCATCACGAAGGTTTGAAGTACAAATCAAACATATTGTATCCAACACGTTTCTGGCTGTGCAACCTCGAGTAATCTTTACCTCTCGCCGTTTACTGACGTCAGTCCACAAGGATGTGCGACCCACCTCACAAACCAGCAATGTTATTTATGAGTTTAAGTGCCGATGTGAAGCTCGGTACGTGGGCCGCACAACACTAAGATTGGCTGATCGGATCAAACACCACGTCCCCTTGGCGATTCGAAGAAAGATTGTGAGGGTTAGAACACAACCAGTGTGAGCATGTAGAAATATCCAGCAACCACCGGCCACTGTACCTGCTTCATCTGCCATTGCACAGCACCTGGTTGCCAACCCTATCTGTGCAGACCAGTACAATGCAGATATGTTCAGGATATTGAGCCGAGGTCGGAGCTCATTTCATTTACGTATGTTGGAAGCAACCTTCATCCTTCCCACCGATCCAATATTATGTTATCAAAAGGAATTTGTAGGATCTCTGTGTCTCTTTCAGCATTGAAAGATCAAGGGAAGTACGGTAACAAATGGTGAATGGACCTTTGGGAAAACCCATCCCCCCTCTACCCAGGATGCGGTTGCAAAAGTCAACCCATCGGCAAACTCTGCTCCAGCCAATGGGAGTTCGAGGTAAATATGATGAGCCGACCAATGGGTGTTCGGATTAACCGTGATGTCATTACGGTTTAACCAATCAGTGTCTACTTTAAAGAGACGTGCATATAAGCACGTGCCTTCACTTCCCTCTTCACTTGCTGCGTTCTTACCCTGAAGAGTGCAGCATGAAAAGTTTCGGTCACTATTTAAATGTCAAGTTTGTTTGTATCTATATATATATATATATATATATATATATATATATATATATATATATATATATATATATATATATATGATATTTTTTCATCAACCGCTGTCACAATGGGAACCCAACGGGTTCACGGGTCATCTAGTATATTACTAAAACTCTCATCTTGTGTATATGTATATATATATATATATATATATATATATATATATATATATATATATATATATATATATATATATATATATACATATACACAAGATGAGAGTTTTAGTAATATACTAGATGACCCGTGAACCCGTTGGGTTCCCATTGTGACAGCGGTTGATGAAAAAATATCATTTCAAGAAAAAAAAAAAGATAGTTCCAGTGAACTATACCGCTGAGGTTGTTTGCATTGATCAAATTCTCCCGAAGAGTACTTGACTGAATCGGGAATTGATGTTTTTAATAATTTTTTCGTAGCCCGATTTGATCGAAACTTGATGCTGCACACCGCAGGTGAACGGTGAGTAAGGTGGCCCTAACATTTTTGCACTGCCGTGTACCTATTTGGCTGTATTTTGGGAACATACATACATATATATCTCTTCTTCTTCCTCTTTCAGCTGCTCCCGTGAGGGATCACCACAGCGGATCATCCATATGATCCGCATAGTGATTTGGCACATGTTTTACACCGGATGCCCTTCCTGACGCAACCCTGGTCACCTCTTGCGACACAGGGTTCTGGTACACCTATTTTAACCGGGGTATACACCGGCCCAGTACACTGGTACTCATTTCGCCAACTTCGGAAGGATGACAGGCTGAGTCAACCCCCTGGTGTATTAATTCAGTGGCACAACGGGGCTTGAACTCAGGACCTTTTGGATCCCAAGCCGCTGCCCAAACCACTGCGCCAACACCAGGCTATGAAGCTGGCTGTCCTAATTTGACGCTATGAAGCGTCAAACGACTGGTGAAGAAGAAGAAGAAGAAGAAGAAGAAGAAGAAGAAGAAGGACAGCCAGCTTCAGGCTACATTTGAACGTCACATTACCCAAGCAGGGATGTGCAATGCACATCTACCCTCGTGCGTGTCTACCATGTATGAATAGTCAAACAAAGTGATTACCCTTATTACTTTATTTCCCTCCTGGGGTTTAATTAATCAAGTCATCAACATAGGAGAAATGGCAGGAACATGTGGCACATGCAGCCTTAACCCTTTGAACCCTGGAGGCCATTTTACCAGCCACGATTCAAACCTCCAGAAACCTGAGTGACGGGATTTTTCTCCAAGGAGTCCAGAGTGGGGAAGCCGAAAGTCCAAGGAGCTCAGGGTTCGAAGGGTTAAGGAAATAATTAAAGAAATAGTTTTATAGGCACAAGACGCATGGCGCAGAATCCCAAATTAAATCGACACAATTAATATGCACAATAACTTAACAAACAAGGAAAGAACTAAACCCTGGCTACGGGCCCATGCACACCACAACCATTTGCATAAAATTGGGCGAGTGTGGAAAATGGCAGTGAGTGAAAAGCCCCGGGTTTAACAACAGGCAGGCGAGCATGCAGCGAATGAGGGCAGAACATACTGACAGCAGAGAGACAGCTCGGCCAAGGGCGAGAATACCGCCAGAGTTGCCAAAGACCAAGAGTGCAAACTTCACTCCTATAAAGAGCCTCACTCCTGTTAAACAGAAAAATAGAGACCACAGACAAGAGCACAAGAGCCACAGGCCAAGAGAGCAAGCAAGGCGCGAGCACACACTTTGGTGTCAAGGATTCCCCCCTCCCTGCCGACTGATCACCTAATTTTCCCTCATGTTTCAAACAGCTGTCCCTACCCAGCGATCTTTCTGCCAAATAACAGACAAAGGTGGCGACCCCATGCTAATAGCAACAATTTAATAATGACAATAAGAATTGCAATAAAAAAATGCACAGTTATAAAATTAATTACTGTCGATACAATCGACTTGAGACAAATTCAGAGACATATGAGAACAAAGACTTAGAATAGTTTGAGTAAACAGGAGTGTTATGAGGAAATATGTAAATGGTGATTCTTGCTTCTTCTTTTTTTCCCCCTAAGCAAAAGCAGTCAATATTATGTATTACTATAAGCCTGGTGTTGGCTTAGTGGTTAGGGTGGTGGCTTGGGATCCCAGGGTCCTGAGTTCAAGCCCCGTTGGCTGCTGAATTAACACCAGGAGGTTGACTCAGCCTGTCATCCTTCCGAGGTCGTCGAAATGAGTACCAGTGTACTGGTCCCGGTGTATGCCCCGGTTAGAATAGGTGTACTATATCCCTGTGTGTCATAAGAGGCGACCAGGGTTGGCGTCAGGAAGGGCATCCGGCCATAAAACATTGCCTCAAGAAAAAGCCCAACCCCTGCACAGCAGGGAAAAATGGCTGTAAAAACGGTCATATATCATGATGTATTACTATACTGTACTTGATAAGTGAAGGCTGAAGACCAAGTTTTCATTGTGTATCTTGGTTTTCATTGCCCTTGAGTGGCTTCTTGATCACGACTGATGCGATGCAGTCTTTGATTGTTCAAGTGTTGATGTTGTTTCTCGATTGGCCACTAACTACCTTCCTAACCTCAGGTGAAGGCAAGCTGGAAAATCCCTGAGAAGTACTTGGGTACCAACTGCTTCGCAGGCTTCTATGTACTGCATCTCCTGACGCTTGGCTTTCGTTTTAACCAGAGTACCTGGTCCAACATAAAGTTTGTAAATAAGGTAAGTAGCACAATTTTTGAATCCCCCCCCCAACCAATACCTCATGACTTCTGCATTAACTGTAAGATGACCTGAGCTATACAACAGATACATGACCTCATCCTCTCAGTCCTCCTGCTTGTAACCATCTCTTCCATTTGTATACCAGCTGGAGGGAACGCTTGGCAATGGACGAGCTGGTTGGACACTAGGTTACATGCTCAATCTCACAAACCTGTTACCGGTGGAAGCTCCAGTGAACCCCATTCATTTGGTTCCCTTCGCTGTTGTGATGTCGTTTCTGGTGTTGGGGCTGTTTATCCTCTTAGTCCTGATTTTGTTCAATGCCTGAGATCTTCCTTGCTCACAGAAACCTCTCAGGAATTTCCATCCAGGATTGTGCACCAAATGCAGCCTGTAAATGGAATTTTTCTTGAAGAAGAACCTTTGTGGAAGTCAATAATTTCATATCATGTTACAGCCTTTTATTATATGCTCCAACTGGCTATTTCATGAGCCTTGACTTTGTATACAAATAAAACAACTACCACAGTGTATTTGTAAATTAAATTCCTCTCTGGACCAACAGAGTTTGCCATGTCTAGTTTACCACTGATCCTACTGGCTATCACTGCCCAAAAAGATAAATATCACCCACGTCGGCACAAGTTGTGTGCGTTCCAGAACCTCATGTTCTTCGGGTTGGGGATGTCTTCTCAGTCCTGCATAAAGTTAGATGGAGATTGTCTCAAGGATGTAATGCAATAAATTTTGAAATGTAATCGACCAATAGGTTCACTGTTTGAGCCATTTGTCATTGTATTGCAAGTAGCCAGTGCAAGAAAACAAAAACTTATGCTTTAAAGTTTAAAGTCTTAGTGGCATTACAAGAGGCAATTTAGACAAACTTTTTTCACAACTTTTGGGTTCTTTGGGGTTTTTTTGTAAACCAAGATTAAGGCTTGTGGCTAAGCTGATTGACAAAATAATTGCATTGCAATGATGAATCATTGAGTTGGCGTACAAGGAAGCAAGCCTTGCTTTTGATAATTTAAATATAATGACTGAAGCATCCTTCATTTAGCTGTTTGTTGAGGGACTATGTATATATGTTTTTTGAACAAAAAAGGCAAAGTATTTGGCTCCTTCCGTTGTCAACATGTCTCATATATTCCCACCATCACCCCTCCCTTCATGTTACTATCTCCTCCAAACATTATTTTCTCAAACTCCTTCCCAACCTTTGGAAATGCACAGATGGCACCTTTTTATACATAGTCGAGGCTCGTGGAAGAGCTAGCACACTGAACGGACCTGGACGCAATAGGACAAAAGGAACAGCAGAGAGATGGGAGGAAACACCGACAGCGGAGTTGAAAGACAAGATGAAGGGACACCCAGACAAAAAAATGAGCGTGGGGAGGAACGGGGAGGATGCATAGAGTGGAGAAGATTGATATAGAGAGAAAATCTCAGGAGGGGGGAAACTGGAAACCTGGAAGGAGGAGGAATTGGGGTGGGGTGAAGGAGTTAACAAGGGTAGAAAAGATCATGGTTAGGGGATGATCTTAGATAGTGGTGAACAGCTGTATTTAAAACCTGGAGGGAAGAGTGAATGAACAAGATGTGGAAGTTCATTCCACAGATTGGGAAAAAAGAGAAACGGATGCATGGAGGTGAGCAGTGATCCTGGATGTAAGTAGTTTCACCAGAAGGGGGTTGATGGTGGGCCATGTGTGCCCTGCAGAAACCTCGGAGGGACAAAGCACAGAAAGAGCAGATGGTGCAAGACCAGAAAGGAGGCGGTAGAAGACAGAGAGTCGACTGACCTGTCGAAGTGATAGGCCCATAGACAACTTAATCGTGTGAGAGTCCAAAAAATCTTAATGGCCTTGGTTTCTACAGCATCAAGCTGAGCAATATGTGAGGCAGGGGAGCCAGCCCAGAGGGGAGAGTAGTATTCCATCAAGCTGTGGATAAACGCCTTGTAGGTGGATAGGAGAGGAGTTCAGGTGTACCAAGAAGGGACTTTGTATGATAGAAGATGCCTAGTCAGCATCTGACTTTGGAGGCCAACTTGGAAATGTGGTTTACTCAAGAAAAATTCTGGCTGATATTGAGACCCAGGAGTTTGAATGACTGTACTTCCTCAAAATAAGGTAAATGGTGGGGGGAGAGGGGGTTTCCAAAAAGTCCTTTCGGAGAGAGATAATGAGAGTGTGAGCTTTGTCATTATTGAAAGACATATTTCAAGTGTTTGACCAGCTTGTGATTTTTTTTTCAAGGTCTGAAGAGAGGGAAGAGGCTGCAACTTGCCTTCTGAAGGATGAGGGATGTTATAGTAGAGGGTGGAGTCATGAGAAAATAGATAAAGGGTGTTTTCCAGAAAGTCAGAGAGATCATTTATAAAGATCAGGAAGAGGACTGGGCCAAGAACACTGCCTTAAGGCACTCCAATTATTCAATAGAAACGGATAGTCACGTATGCTTACAAGGGCAACTACAGTTAGCAGATTATAACAAGTATTTTTTGAGCTCACAAAATGACAAATTCCATCTGCTATGTAGAAAACACACCTCCTCGCATTCCATCTGCTATGTGGAAAATTTACATTTTATGAAGGTGGATCAACATGATCCAAAAATGACCAACATTAACATGTCTCAAATATATTGTAATTTTTCATGCCTATTCAGTTATCGTGTACGAGTGTGGATTTAATATACTTCATTAGCTTACTTCAAATCGGCTGATAGTTACTAAAAAGAGGCTGGCCTGTCAATCATTGAAATTCTCTAATTCTGAAAACTGTGTTCATGAAACGCAAGATTCTGAGACCTTTAGAGATGAACACGTAACACATACTGGAGCAAATACGCAAAAAAGTGCAGACACCCTCAGTGACGAGTAACGCAGAACTTTCATCTGTGAATATCGATAACTATTGACAAGGACGTGGACCAGGGAGCCATTTTCAATGACAAGTGTTGGCACAGTAGAAGGCATCACTCACAATCTTCATTTTTACCTCATAATTTCTCCTGAAGTTTGTGGCTTCTCCTCCAAAGCAAAATGAAGTATCATTCAGTGCATTATATATTTTTCTAAAGTACCTCTTCTGTGTAATAAATGTTATGGTGGTTAGAATGTTTACCTTGATAAGTGGTGCAGATTCTTCTTTAAAATAAATAAATAAAGGATTGTTGCAGCTGTTCGTAGCCGCCCATTAAGTGTGCGTGTATGTGTGTTTGTTTCATTTGTATGTGTGGGAGAGAGAGAACACAATGTACCAGATATACAAGTGGTTTATGGTTATAGGAGGCAGAGAGGCATCGGAAAACGAGAGTTTGAAGGAAGATAATTTTAAAGAAAGTAAGGTTGATCGAATAAATAATCCAAAGGTCGTTTTAAACAATGCAGAGACGCGTCATTATTTGAAGTAACTTCAAACACAATATATTATTGTTGTTCTTAAGAAGGCAAGTAGTAATATTGCATTTGTATGTAATGCATTCTACATTCAAACACTTTTGGAAGAATTAGTCTTTTAGAGTGGACCTTCTGGGATCCACAAAATAAGAGATGATAATAAAATCGACTTGAAAAACCACCATAAATCACTCGTAGTCAAGAAGGCCGTTGGTTTCAGATTGAAAACTATCAATTACCACCCATTTACGAGATCACTGAAATCACAATAATCCGCGTAAGATGAGGTTCATCATCGCACATCGAGAATTAAAATTGAAAACATTGTCAGGCAGTATTACAGAGACAATGAAACTTATTTACAAATGCTTACAAAACAACCATTAAAAGTGAGGTTTTATTGTGCTATTAAAAAAATTCTGGAGCATTGATAACTCCAAACCTGTAATCGATACCATCTACAACATTAGGAATTTATTTATCAACTTGTGATTTTTCCCCATGATACACTGACATTCCTTGTAACAAACCCACAGCCACATTGCACAAAGTGGTCGAGAAAGCATTTACCTGAGGTGGTCGACTAGAAGTGTACATCACGGTCTATCACAAAAGAGTATACTGCTCTGTAAAAAGTCCTTTTTCAGGTAATTTTGCAAATAACAAACTTTATGAAAAAATAAATTTCCAATGAAAAACAGCAACTGTATATCTGGGAACAGGATATTCCAGCAGATAGTAGGGATACCCATGGGTTCAGATCCAGAACCTTTCTTTGAAAACTTGTTCTTGCACATGTATAAGTCTTATCGGGTCCAGAAAATGAGTAAAAATAAACTAACATCTGCGAAAACGTGCGGAAACATATTTAAACTAGAAGAGCACGCGGTAGAGCGCATACCTCTGCCCGGATCCGGATCCGGATCCAGATTCGGATCTTTACCAAAATCGAATCAATTCGAACATTGTCACACACCCAAACTGCCCATCAAATTTTATCTGAATCCTTGCACAACTTTGAGATATCGTGCTATATATTGTTTTTGGCCCTATCTCTCAACGGTGAAGAATCACTTTTAAAAAATCATATCCGGATTTGGATCTTCACCAAAATCTAATCAATTCGTCCTTGTCACACACCTAAACTGCCCACTAAATTTCATATATATATTCATCTACAACCTTTTGAAATATCCTGCACACACAAACAAGCAGACAGACAGGGGTGAAAACATAACCTCCGTCCACCTTCAGTGGGCGGAGGTAATCAATTGACGTTTTTAATGACATTTAATGAAAGGCTTATATTTTATCAGCTTCGTGATCACATTCAATGGCTAGAATTTTAAAAAGGAAAACGAAATTCATACTTCAGTTGTTCTCTTAGAATTGTAAATTCATATTGAAAATAATAAATCACATCAAATTTTTTTCATAAACAAGATGCTTTTCCCTTCAACAGTCTACGAATGTCTCTCTTGGTCAGCAACATCCCAAATAAAAACAATCTGTTCTTCGATACAGATTTGGGTGAAATAATCAGAACAGTGAGAGCAACTACACACAGGAATAATCAAGTTAAACAGATCGTCACATATGCGAACACAATGAACGGCAGTTAGAAGATGATAACAAGTATATTTTGAGATCACAAAATGACAAAATACAATTTATTAAATATAACAAAAAATTGTAAAAACATCATTAGTCCAAGCACTCTAATAAGTACATTTTCAAACATTTTCTGTGGTTGTAAGGAAACACATTCGAACACGTGTGAAAAGGGTTAAAATTACATTTTCTGTATTTAAATAACAGCTCGATTTAGTGGTTAGCAAAATGGATGTGCTGGGTAATGTGCGTGCAATCTGCAAGGTAAGGTGTGCATGATTTAATGTTTTGTTATGTAATAGAACGTGTGATGAGCATTATGAATATTGAATAATACATTAAACCCTCAAACAAGAAATGTAGAAAGCTTGACCAGTGAGATTGCATGTTGTTGGGTTCAATGAATGTCTTGATAAAGCTGAGGTTGTGGATCTATTGATGTTGACACATGGCCGTAGTTGTGGTCCCACTGTTAGGATAATTTTTGGGGTGAGTGGATCGAAACCTTGAGGAAGAATGGAGCCAGCTGATGGTCTTGGCAGTCAGGATATCTATCAATTACTAAAAGGTTAATAAAGTTCTCATGTTAGGTGAACAACTATTTTGAGGTTTATAATTCAGATAAAGTTAACTATTGGGTGTTGTGGAATTAATTATTTACATCCTTTAAATGCAGTTCACATAATCCGCTTTAGGGAAGGCCATTACTATTCAGTAAATGATTTAGATGTGCGAGAACAGACTTGTTAAAAAAATGGTGTGTGTGTGTGTGTGTGTGTGTGTGTGTGTGTGTGTGTGTGTGTGTGTGTGTGTGTGTGTGTGTGTGTGTGTGTGTGTGTGTGTGTGTGTGTGTGTGTGTGTGTGTGTGTGTGTGTGTGTGTGTGTGTAAGCTCCTGTTACAAAAGCTTTAGTTTATTTTATTGTATTTCATCAATGAATTATAACTTCTCATAATGCTCTATTGGAGTTTTTCTACTTTTGCAAATATGAACATTTTTTCCCCCTCCTGTTGAAATCTGACCTTCTATTCACAAAATACAATTTTTTTTTTTAATCTTTGCAAAAATGAATTTGTTTTTATTTAATTTGTATTTCAGGGGGGGTTATCACTAAATATTTAACTTTATATGGAGGTGTGCAGTTTTAAAAGGTTTTAAAAAGCAGAAAAAGATTGTGCAGTTTAAAAAGGTTTAAATTATTGGGAAAGAACAATGTCGAAAATTCTGTTAAATTTGTGTTTAAAAAGGATATTTGTTGCATCGATAAATCAATTTTATTAATAATGTTAATTCATATTGTATTGAAGGTAACAGGTCAAGCTTTGTTGCCTTCTTCACATAATGTGCACAACTTGTAAAATATGCCAAATAAGTGTTTAAATACAAGTCACTCTGTTCATTGTTGAAGTGTCAGCATTTGTAATAAAACCTATTTCGATTTCAGTTGCTTTGTTTTGGATTGTACTTGATTTTGTGGGGGGAGGGATGCATCCCCGAAATACTGTATGTGTTACTTGGGGCTTTGGATTGCACTTTCAAGCCCGAAAGCTGCACATGTGTAGCTCTTCTTATTTAGTTCTGTCAATTATCTCCGTATCGAGCCATGTTGGACAAAATGAGTCACTGCACAACATGGAGCCATTTTTCTGAGGTGTTGTGGTCTGAAGATCAGTCTGTTCTCTTCTCTTCACTTCTGGACAGCACTGCCTATTCATAGCATGTCGATGCCCGTCAATGATATCATTCAGAGATAACCACAATGTATGGACTGAAATCAAATGTAAACCAGACCAGGTTATACAAGCATATTAATTAATATTTAGAGACCAATCCATACTGTTTGGAATGTATCATAATTAGTTGACAAACGTTTCTACACTAGAATTAATCCTGGATGGTTTTCCACTCTGACACAGGATATTTTACTGAAGGTGCTGGAATTTGTTCAGGGTACTGGCGACAACTCATCTACTCCATGAAAGACATCGTGGGATTATTAATGTCCACCACGGATGAGTGCTGGTTGAGGAGACCTCTGAATTACCACCATTTTCTGATGGACATTGATGCCTGGCCCTGCCTGTAAAATACCAGGATGCCAATTTAGAGCTGGGTCGATGTTCCAGTCCAGGCTAGACAACTCAAAGGTCAAAGCAATATCCTGCCAGACCACGTACAAAGTTAATACTGTTGTGGGCCGGGGTCTGGTGGCGAGAACGACCGCTAGGTGGGGGAAGTTACGTCGACTCCCACCAGATTCCCCGGAATTGTAGGCCATTGCTCATGGATAATTCCATGACGCGGCGGATTGCTTAACCGACCGTGGACTCCAATACCTCAACCGCGTGGCGTAGGGTCCTCCTGTCTAGAACCAAGTTACCTAATTAACCACGCGATTTCAACTACCGGGGAACCATGCCCTCGGTACGCCTTGCCCAAACCGGATCACTCTACCGGCTACGGTAGAGTACCAACTACCAACTCTACCAACTACCTTTCCGGATCGGATGCAGCTGAGCGGAACTGCCAAGGACGTACCGGCTAAAAGGAACGGATTATCAGGAATAAAGACCCGGCTAAACTTAGATCCGAACCATGCTGGACCAATGGAGGAAAAAACAAAAACGAGCTGGGAACATTTCTACAATTATTTATTTACACTCCGCGAGGAAAAACATGTGGCACAGGAACAAGGTTTATTGGGTGTGTTATGCAGGGGGAAGATGAGAGAGATGTCGTGCGACAATTATACAGCAACTTACCAACTTACACAGAGCAGACTTACATGAGAATAATAATAGCAAGAATTACAATAATCAAAGACCTTATACAATTTTACTTAAAAGACAGGCGCCACACACTCAGACACACACTCAGACAAAACAAACCCAACGAAAAGAAAAGGGGACCCTTTTGCAGCCAGGGAGGGAGGGAGTTGAGGTCGCAGTTCTTGGTACCTGAGAGTTTCGGGGGAAGGAGTGCTCCGCGGTGCAGCACCTGACAACAGTCGTACAGTTCGGACCACAGCCACCCGTGTGGAGTTTGGGTTCGTGGAGGAGTTTGAGTGGAGAGTGCGGACCAGCACAACAGGCGGGCCGCCAAGGTGAGACGTGGGTAGACACTCCATAACAACGACCCCTTCAACAACTGCACACTTCCAATCCTTCTACCGCAACCTCCTTCGACCTTCCCAACCAACCAACGAACCCGGCGAACATGAACCAACCAAGCACTAAGGCTAAGCACTTCCAAATCGAACTCCTTCCTTTCTTTCTCTCAAATCCAACCACAAACTCCTTTTCATCCCATACCACACTACTCTGAGGATTGCTTCGTATCTTAGAGATCGCGGAGCTAGGGGGTGGAGCCATGGCGAAGCCAACGTCATCGTCCATCCTGATTGGACAGGGCCTTCATGTGATCCGCCCTTTCTGGGCAGGGTTTCGGCAAGGCCAGCCCACACCGCCATGTCTGGGAGGAAGGTGGATGGCGGTGCAGCTACCATAACCATCCTCGCGATTCTGCCTCAGAAAACCAGTCTCTGGGTAGGCACTCGTCACGCTGTGGTTCCAATAAGAGGGGGAATAAAATAAAAGGGAAGAAATGATTTATAATCCTAACTAAAAGCCCATCGCAACGCACCCCCGCCCCCATGTCCTCCCACAACACACAAGGAAGGGATCTATCTGCACATATACTAATGGCATACTAACTCGGGACAACTGTCAGTTGTATGCATACGGTTCCCAGAACCGTAACAATACATTCCTGTTTCCACAGAAATTACTGGAAAATTCATGAAGCTTTGCAAATAATAATACTATAATTCTTTGATTATAAGGATATAAGGTGAAGATTTTGATCAGAAGCGAGTCATGCAATTTTCATTTTTAGAAATGTGAGCTATGTTTTTTTTTTTCTTTGTATGCACTGTCGAGGCTCGTATGAGGGTAACACAGAACGTGCAACAACAGGGGCAGGAGACAAGAGGGGCAGGAGAAGGAAGGAAAAACCAGTGGGGAACAGAGACATGAGGAGATCTGTGGAAGGGAGAGGGATGGGCCAGGGAACACGGGGTAAACAAGATGGACACTACAGGGACTTTCAGGAAGGAAAGCACAGAATTTGAAGGAGGTGGGTTTGGGGTGGATTAATAGGGGTAGAAAAAAAATCCTTGGTTTTGGATGGAGGAGAATAAGAGATGGTGGTGAACAGCTGTTTTGAAGACTTGGAGGGAAGAGTGGGATTGAAGAGAGTGTGGGAGTTTGGTCCAAAGGTGGGAAAAAAGAGGAATGAAAGAGTGAATGTGAGCAGTGATTCTTGATTTTGGTAGTTTGACCAGAAGGGGTTGCTGGTGGACCTTGAGTGCCCTGTAGAAATATGGGGGGGGACATATCTCAGACAGAGCATGGGTGGAGGGGGGTGAAGCCGGAGAGGAGACATTAGAAAACAGAAAGACCACCGACCTGCCTGCGGCGAGAGAGTGAGAGACCCAAAGACTCAGCCTCACCGTGTTTCCCTTTAAGCAATAATCTGGAATGTTTAAAAGATGCTTAATTGTGCATCAAACTTCTGAGAATCCAGCAAGTTTTAACAGGCAAATATACATTTCTTTAACCGTTGTATGATTACATGTTTAAGACATTGAATTGTTATTTCCATTTCTATATTTTATAACAACTCAAAGACGATTGGAATGAAACTCATTTCCCCTGGTCTGGGTTTTGCAAACATCCCATTCAGTCAACCGTGTGCCAAGCCTCAAAATGTTGCAAAACCGTGATCCCCCTTGTGGAAGCACTTAATAATTGCTTCCAAAATAGCATAATAATCAGCTTGTTGTTTTAATCAATGTTCCCATCTTCAAAAATCCCATCTTCCCATCTTGACGCTGTACGTTTCACCAAAATCATACTGATGGCGCGTTGTTTCCTGGAGCAAAAGGCAAAATAACTCACTTTTCTGACTCCAGCTGGGCTTCATTTCAAAAAACAAGCATCAATGGAAATATACTAGCATAAGGGAAGGTAAAATTGCAGAGAAAACTATCAAAGCCTTTGATTTCATGCTAATTATCATACTCGACTGACTCGCAGGGGTCTCGGAAACTTTTGGTCATCACCTTGAGTGGTACATGCGTTTCATCGACAGAGCTAAGAAGAGGCAACAAAGAGAAAACCTAAACCACGAATGTATGTCCCAATGTGGTAACCGTTAACAATTACACCTCTAACTTCTCTCAAAGTTATATGGTTTACAAATTACTATTTAAAGATCATAGTCCAAGATATAGATTTTTTTTGGGCTATTTCTAAATGATAGGACACATGAAACTAAAGATGTTCAAGGATGCGGCTAACTAAATCCATGATAATGAGGGTAAAAGAATGGGAGATTTTTTTTTTTTTTGAAAGCAGACAGGAACTTGATTGCAAGATTTATCGTCGTTGGAACTGTGAGAAAAGTTGGCCATCAAGATAATATCGTGACTCATACACAACAAACTTCCACTGCCACAAGGCAACCACGATGGATTTATTGTGAAGACCAACAAAACCAAGGTCGTGTGCTTTCTCAAGAGTTATATTAATCCACCACCGAACATGTTGAAGAGATACCAACCGGTTCCACATTTGTGAGGGATGCTATGCCATTGATCAAAGTTATTAAACCACCATCAACATTTTTACAGTTATTAGACAAAGTACGAAAGGTCCTTGTAAATCCCACCATACTGGATAAGCGTCAAAATGGTCCACTTTGTTCCAGACAATAACAAGGATAAAAGGACAATAACATTGAAAGAAAGAAAGGACGAAGGTCACTTGGTGGAACACAAATCAAAAAGATATTTTCTCCTGAACAAAACAATCCTGAGGCAATAGGGGGGAAAAAAAAACTCTGAAAAGTGGTGGCAATCATGAGAATCTTGTCCAATTGCTCTTTGAAATATGGTGCAAGTCTGGAAATGAGCTGATGACGTCACTGTCTTCGTTGGATTTGAAAGCGAGTGTCATGCCATCCGTCACAAAGCCAGCAGAGCCAGTGGTGGCAGTACCAATCCAAGAACTATTCTTCAGGCAGAGAGGGGGAAGCAGACGTGGCTGCTGCTTCATAGTGCATATTGCTCCTTATTTCAGTGGGAATATCGTCATAAACAGTCCCGATACTGATTCTTTGTGCTGTGCTTGGCATTCTTCCATGACATTTCTACCAAAGTCTACTTCCACATGAGCAGAGGAAACAACACTCACACAGTTGATGTTTGTCTCATCTTCAACCAATTTGGGAAAGATGCATGTGCTGCTCTCATTGGATCTCACTGATTCTCAGGTTGTGACACAGTGAGTGCTCTATATGGAATGGGGGGAAGTGAATACAGCAGAGGTGCTTCTCCCAAGCAAAGTGTACTGTTCAATGTTTGAGAAGTTAGGGACGTCATTTACCATTTTGCGGTCCCTGTGTGAAGACAACGAGGCACACACCTGTGAATTATACCAGCGGAGCAGATTCCGAAACGTTAATCGATCCAGATGTAAAATGTTCAAGACTAGAGATTGTACAGAGAAGTCCTTGCCTCCAAACGAAGATTCTCTGTACGTACAGGCACATACACTGTGCTAACTACCAAGCTGCCGTGCACAAGCAATTGAAAACAACCCCAAAAAAATCTCATCTCTGAAAGACCATGGGTGGAATCTGGAAGGCAACATGCTTGTTATATACTGGATGACCCTCCCACCGGCACCGACCAGTGTTGTGGAACTTTCACATTGTTTTTACAACAACAACAAAAAAGCAGTGTGATCAAGGAATGTGCCCTTGGCTTCTCAACAAGTTACTTTGCACTGACATCTGTACTTGTGTGGCCTGTGAAAATGTAGCAGTAGTGCCAGTCATTCAGGAATGATGAAAAAAAAAAATGAAATCCTCGATTCAGATGATGAGTTCTAATTTCAGTGAATACTTTTCTTTTTATGTGTGTTTCCTCTGGGATTTGCTTTGAATTTTCACAACATATGATTTGATAATAATAATAATAATAATAATAATAATGATAATAATACTAATGGTAAATGTATTGGTTTTAGAGGAAGCTTGACGATTCATGAAGCAGTTATAAGTGCTTTAACTGGTTTGGGAGAAACCAAGGCTTACAATTGTGAATGTCATGATGTACTGATATTGGTTTACCATAACTGTTTAGTTTTTTGTATACAGTGTCGGGGCTCGTGGATGAGATAGAACACAGAATGTATCAGTATGCAACAGAATTTAGAAAACCCCAGTAGAAATGGAGGCTGTGGGGAGATAAAGGGGGAGGACTGACTTACTACTTTCTAAGTAGGCGAGAAAACTGAAATGTTGCATCCTCATGTAAATCGAAACAAAGAATCTAGTTTTAAAATATCACACAAATGTCTGTAAACTAAAACATCCGTTAAGAAATGTCAGCCGGTGAAGCTTCACTCCTGCTCATAGAGGGTCACGTGACTGAAGACAATGGCATGTTGCGATGTTGCACAGACGCAATCGCTCCACAAGGGAGCTGGTGTTCTCAGTTTTATGGGGGATATGATTCGAGAAGTGTGGGTGGGTTTTTATAATTTACTAGCAAATATAACCCTTCGCTGACGGGGTACAGTAAAGGGTGGGGGGAGGGAGAGAAGGAGGGAGGGGAGAGAGAGAGAGGGGAGGTAGGTGTCAGGTGAGAGGGGGGAGGGGAGGCAGAGAGGATGAAGAACTGGGAGCTCGGGGGGAGGTGGAGAGAGCGACACCTCACCAAATGTTGCTATTCACTGCGGGAGGGTGGGGTGCGTGAGAAAAAGAGAAACACAGACAAACAGACAGACAGCAAGAGAGCTCCAGAGGTGTTGGAGGAGAGTGTTTCATTTTATTAGGAGGTGAGAGGGAGAAGGGGACAGAGTGAGAGAGGAGGGTGGGGGGGGGAGGTGAGACAGGTGAGGGGTGGAGGTGAGGTTTGCAAAGAGAATGATATGTGATGCTTAATGACCGAACACAAAAAAAACGAAAAAAAAAAGTGTCAGAACAGCTGTACACACAACGACACAACAAAGTTTGTAAAGTAATCTGCTGGAACATCTGCAAAAGCTTTGATAGTCCAATTCCAAAAAATCTGTGGGAAAATTAACCAAAAGCAATCACTGAAAACATTGAAGTACCGCTCACGTGCGACCTAATGATCCCATCAGGCGTGAACATCGAAAACAAAGCATTGCGACCAGATATCACACTGGGGTACAAACAAAGAGAAAAAGGCATTGCTAATTGAGGTGTTAATACGTGTGAATTTGGACGAACGATGCAGAAGTCAAGAAAATGACCAAATATCAAGACCTCAAGAATGAAGTGAAAAGATCCTGGAAGCTGAAGAATGCTAAAGTTGTACCAGTGATCACGAAGAACCTCATGGGAATGATGAAGAAGGACCTCACAGAGATATTAAAAACCATCCCAGGTAGTCCAGTCAATGTAGCAAATTTGAGGGGGTAACCCACCACTAATTGCAAAATAATTGTTTCCACTGCAGTGCATTTCAGTAAAACCCCCTAATCACCATACTAAAAGTCCTAAAAAAAATCCCAGCATGGGAAAGTAGTGTAATTTGCATAACATGAAAATTAACTTCTGCCATAAGAGAAAATTCATATTTTCACTATAACTTTGCATCTAAGTACCCAATTGCAGCAAATCAAGTGTCCAAACCCATGTTTTCAAGGTCAGTGAACATGATGCTTTGATAGGAACATTTTCAAATTAATATTTTTGAATATAATTTGCATATTATGCAAATTAGCTTCTGTCATAAGAGAAAAATTCATATTTTCACTGTAACTTTGCATCGAAGTACTGTATCCGATTGAACCGTAACCCTAACCCTAACTTGTATTGTTTCTGCTCTGTTATTTCATGAATTACAGATAGCTATGGCTGAGTGTGGTTTCTGCGAGAAGAGTTTAGAAGATAGTCAGTATACTGCAATCCTATGAGAAAAGGGCAGCGAGAGTATCAACACGGCCAGTGAGCAGCAAGGAAGTAGTACAAGAACTCATAAAGGTCAGCGAGTACACACAGAATACCGATGGGTTTTCACTCGCCCAGAGACGATTGCAAAGGCACAGGAAAAAGTAACTGAACAAGATCAGCCCTCACTGTGTATCCTTTGTTCAGAAACGCCAACGTTCAGTTTGGACAAGCACTGTTTGTTTTACGGTGAACCAGCTACTTACAATGAGAAGAAGCGTGATGGCATGGATGTCTATCCTGTAAGAACCACATCATTCCAAAATATTGTCTTACATTCATGTGCACAAAGGAAAGCTGAATGGTCTATGTTAGTTTCAGGCAGAATTGCAGATGCTCATGACCTAATCGCAGCCGATGCAGTTTACCATCAAAGCTGGAATGTCAACTTCAGGACTGGGAAGCAGGTTCCACAGCAACATTCCTCTGGACTAGGTAGTGTTGCAAAGAAACAACCGGCTTGGCAGACCCAAAGAAGCAGAAAGATATGAAGCATTCCTGTTGGTTGCAAAGTACCTGGAGGAAAATGATGATTAACAGATTACAATAACAGACTTGATTGAGAAAATGGAGACAGGTCTTTTGGGTTCAGAGGTTGCAGCTTATGGCTTTACACATATTATGAAGAGTAAACTCATGGAACATTTTGGTGACAATATCATAATAACCGAGCTGAATGGGAAGCCAAATGTTGTAACTTTAAGACGAACATCAACAAATATTCTCCATGACTTTTACAAGGAACAGAAGAAAGAGGACCCAAATACTGAGAAATACAAATGATAAACACAGTTGCCAAGCTTATCAAGAGTGACATAAAGGCAGTTGACTCTTCTAATGATGTATATCCAACCAGAGAACAGATGTCATCAACAGAAGCAGCTGCACAGTTCATTCCACAGCACTACTGATGTTGTTGCAAGGTTTGTTCGTTGGCAAAAACACTGATCTGAAGGTAGCATCAATTGGACAAGCTATAATGCAAGCAACAAGACCAAGAGTCATTCTCGCCCCATTGCAATTTGGACTAGCAACTGAAATGCATCATCAGTTTTCATCATGGTTCATCGTAGATACTCTTTATAAACACGGCTTCAGTTGTTCCTATTCTGAAGTGCGGAAGTTCGAGAAAAGTGCCGCTTTTACACAAGGAGCAGAGTTTCATGAGCCTGGATCTGGAGAGTTGATGCACCTGCAAGTTTCCACCAGCAGATGCACCTGTAAGCGTACTCCCATTGACTGTCCATGGATGTGTGGGGTATGTAAAGGTGTAAGTTGCGCTGATTCATCTCGCGTGGAGATGGATGACAGCAGTGATACTGATTGATATGTTATCTGAAAATTCATTAAGAACATTAACCACATTACCGATTTGCAGTGAAAACCTGTGTTAAATGTATCTTATCATCTTGATTGGGTGTCACCAATTTAAGTATTTCAGGTATTGCTTATTGCTGCTTTAGTTAATTTTTCATACTTGCTTATATATTACATTATTGTTTGTATCAGGCACATGGATGCAAAGTTATCTGACATTTTGGATTTTCTCTAATTGTTCAAAGCTAATATGCATATTTTATGCAAGTTATATTCATAATATGGGTTTGGATACTTGTTCCTGATATGGAAAATAATAGTAAAAATTAGAAATTTCTCTAATTCTTGAAACTAATTTGCATAATATGCAAATTATATTCAAAATATTAATTTGCAATTGTGCCTATCATGTTCGTTGACCTTGAAAACATGGGTTTGGACACTTGATTTTCTTAAATTTGGTACTTAGATGCAATGTTATAGCGAAAATATGAATTTTCTCTTATGGCGGAAGCTTATTTTCATATTATGCAAATTACACTACTTTTCCATGCTGGAATTTTTTAGGACTTTTAGTATGGTGATTAGGGGGTCTTACTGAAATGCACTGCAGTGGAAATGATTCTTTTGCAATTAGTGGTGGGTGAAGATACTAATTTGACTGGACGATGGGAATATTACTGCAAATGAACTACAGTTGGAAGCTGTCCAGGGCTCAGTAACGATCCTGGAGAGAGCCCTCGGCACAAAACTTTAAGAACAGAGAACTTCACAGCTTGGTCTGTGGATTGTGACCCTTTACCAAAATGAAGGTGGATACTTTGAGCCTACCCTGGGAGGACTTCATTCCACATTCTGAAATCCACATATGTAGATACCAATCAAAGACACACACACACACACACACACACACACGTTCTGTTACGCACACTCGCATAAAATACATAAAAACGACAAACAATGATTTACCTTTAAACAGAGTTCTTTGAAAGAGGACATCAAGTGGGAAATTAGCAAAATTCAATTGAAAAATTTATCAAAGCACAGAACACAACATGTCGATCTCTGCTCGATGCCTTCACAGCTAAATCGTGGCAAACACCTGGTCGGATGGACCTTATTGTTTTTCTATATGTATCGATGTCGAAGTGAGTGGTGGGATTATATTGATTGGAGATCGCACAAAAAGGTAAAACAAAATGATATCCTGTAAAAATAAAATTGCACATTTTCAGCGGAAGAGACATCTACCGAGGCACCAACCACACGGCACCACAGGGCCCAACACAGGCGGCAACGTACGTCTGTCTAATGGATGTTACATTGAGAGCATGAGTACTTTTACCGAAACGAACAACCAAGCAGCTTGGAGAGCGCTTGCCAAGTGGCTTAAGCACTTAAGCAAGTACTCCAATGAAACAGTTGATAAGAAACTGCTCGGCTCATTTTGCACACAATTAGCAACACATTAAGGATACACCTCCCAGAGACGCCCAAAATGTCAAATATGTCTGAATTTGGCAAACAAACACTTTTCTTGGAGTCGAAACTGCTTGTAAGTTCGATTCTGGAGCTTAAATTTTGTAATTCTCCTTAGTTTAAGAGATGCTCATGGTGATCGTATGTGTATAAATTAAATAAAGCCATGAACACTGACATCGCCGGGTATTTATAAGCATTGCAATGTACTCAGCAATTCGAAACTATGATAAACAGGCATTCGATAGTATGAGTGAGGAAAATAAAAACAACAACTTTATCATTGAGAAATCATTGCAGTTTGTTCCAATACAAGGCATGGTTGAGCAGGCCAAAAAGCATTGGCGGCTTCAGAGCCCAACGAGGTTACCCAGGAAATACCTTAAGACCCCAGAGAGCGAGGTGGCCGAGGATCACCTGATGAAGGATATAATTAAATAAGGCTGTTAATTATCTTCAAAAGGGTGTTTTAATAAACCCAAACACCCAATTTTTACTCTTCCACTTTCTTAAAGTTTTCTTAGTTTGCATGCAAAGTTTCAGGCTGCTCGGTTTTATGGTTTTGGAGTTATGGAGGAGACGCACACACTGACACACACTGACACACACACACACACACACACACACACACACACACACACACACACACACACACACACACACACACTGCCTTTTATTGGTATACTTGGATGATGCACAGCAAGCAGTGGGAATTCCTAAATATTTATTGTTTGCAGACAGTGTACACTGTACAATGGCAAGTGTTACAATGCATATTTTAAGTAGTGAATTTTTACATATGCAGTAAGACGACTGAATTAGGCACCCTGGTTATAACAAACACTCAGAACATGTTTCAATTAACGTATAATTTCCCTGTATTCACGATCCACATTGCTGAATATCAATCTGGATATAAAGAAGGAGTACTTTGTCCCAGCAAGTTGAAAGAAGTATCATGTTGTAAAACCTGGTTCTTGAGTTACGGTGGTGTCCCTCAGGGTCTCGCCGACCTTCTCAAAGATAACTTTAGGTTTGGAATTCCTGAAACTTTTATCAGCAATAACGGTCCTCATTTTTCCAGTGAGTAATTTTGTTCTTTCACTGGGAAATCAAATTTTGATCACATCACGTCATCCCCGACATACCCAAAATCAAATGGATTCATTGAGCATCAGGTCGAGACGGTGAAATCCATCTTCCGCAAATCAAAAAGTGTAGGAAATGATTTTCCCGTAATCAAGCTGGTTTCTGTGTTTCCTGGCCTCGATGATGTGACATTGGTGACGAGGATGGGATGTTTTACTGCGGAAGTGAGCGCTGGTGGAAGGAAGACGAGTGCGAAATTTGTGGTAATTGAGGAAAAGGGGGAGCCATGATGGTGGCCATGATGAGTAGAGACTGCCCAGGAATTGGGTATATTACACACTGGATTTGGAGTAAACTCAGTGATGTCCGAGGTAGATCTGAAACGCAACTTTGAGCCGGTTTTCAGAGGGGTCGGAAAGCTACAAGGCTGTCAATTTAAACTGACAATCGACCCTGAGGTTAAACCAGTTGCTCTGCCAGTTAGAAGAACACCATTTGAGTTGCGGAGTAAAGTTGAAGCAAAGCTCCAATTACTTATTGAACAGGACATACTTGAGCCTGTGGAGGGACTGACATTTTGGGTGAGTCAGGTTGTAGTGATCCCAAAACCAAATGGAGATATTAGACTGTGCATTGATATACAATGGGTGAACGAGACAGTGGTAAGAGCGCCATCCCATACTCATGATAGATGAGGTACTCCAGTCATTGGCAATGAGCAAAGTATTTTCCAAGTTGGACGTGAAGTGGGGCTACCACCAGTTAGAATTGCACGTGGAGTCAAGGAATGCAACAACGTTTGTTACACACTGTGGATTGTACAGATATAAGAGGCTGTTAGTTGGTATCAATGCAGCACCTGAGATTTACCAACATGAGATCCACAAAGTGATTCAAGGCATTCCAGGGATAGCTAACATCTCTGATGACATTGTCGTTCATAGTGCGACACTTGAGAAACATGACAAAAGGTTGAAGTTGGTGGTGGGAAAACTACAACGGGCTGTTTGACTGTGAATGCAGACAAGTGCCAGCTCGAGGTTTCAGAGCTGGTGTTCATGGGTCACAAGCTGACGAGTGAAGGCATCAAAGGGGAAGCATTAGCTGAGGCATGAGAGCCACGGAATGCGAGTGAAGTGAGAAGTTGTTTGAGTCTTGTGAACTCTGCTCCACATTGGTTCAGTCCAAACCTTGCTGCCTGAGCAGATCCATTGCAAAAGTTGACAAGGAAGAACGAGCGATTTGTGTTTGGCTAGGAACAAAAAGATGCTTTTCAAACATTTAAGGTGAATTTGATGATGAGTGCTCAAACACCTGGATATTACAATCCCAAAGCACGAACCAAAGTCATTGCAGATGCCAGTCCTGTGGGATTAGGTACAGTGTTCGTGCAGATACAAATGGGAGAACCAAGAATTTTTGCGTTTGCAATCTGGTCGCTCACAGACCTAGAGTGGAGATATTTGCAGACAGAAAAGGATGCCTTGGGACTTGTCTGGGCGTGTGATCGATTCCATGCATATATATATATATATATATATATATATATATATATATATATATATATATATATATATATATATATATATATATTTTGGCATTGAGTTTGAGTTGGTGACAGACCACAAGCCATTGGTGGTGATATATTCATGGAGGTCCAAGCCATATGCAAGGATTGAGAGTTGGGTCCCAAGACTTAAACCATATAGGTACAAGGTGGCCCACATTGCTGGCAAGACAAATTGTGCAGATGCTCTATCGAGATTACTAATAGAAAGGTGGGCAAGAGACAGGAATCTTCACTAGAGAAGGAAGCTTCATAGTTTGTGTGATTTGTGGCAGTACACTCAACACCTAAAACAATGACAACCCGAGAGGTAGAGAGAGAGACCATGATCCAGAGTTCGATGAGGTCAGACAGAGTATCAAGACTGGAGAATGTGAGAACTGCCCATACAAGGCATCTGTAGCTGTGCGAGATAAGCTTTGTTCATTGGGAAATGCATTCTCAGGGGTAGTAGGATTGTGATGCCACAGATGTTTTGACTAAGACTGGTGATGCCAGCATATGAAGGTCATTTGGGAATTGTTAGTACCAAACAGAACCTGACGACAAATGTCTGGTGGCCATGAATAGAAAGAGATGTGGAGAATGTGCCAAATCCTGCCATGGATGTCAACTTGTTTGTCGACCAAATCCGCCAGAGCCTATCTGAAGTACATTGATTGCTTCCAGTGGGACCATGGGAAGATGTAGCTGTTGACATTTTGGGTCCCTTACCGTCTGGAGCGTCGGTAATGGTTGTGATTGACGACTACAGTAATTACCATGAGTATGCAATCATGAGATCCACAACAGCAGAGAAACTGCTGGCAGTATTAACAGAGATTTTTGCGAGACATGGTATACCAGCCACTCTGTATGCAGACAATAGACCACAATTCATTGCTCAGACATTTACGGATTTCATGGACACTATTGTCATCTACCACCATCATGTGACTCCAAAGTGGCCACAGGCAAATGACGAAGTCGATCGTCAGAACCAGTCTCTGAAGAAGCGTATGAAGATTGCGCAAGCTGAAGGGAGGGACTGGAAAGAGGCAATGTTATCATATGTTGTGGCATGCAGGGCAGCACCTCACTCTATCACAGAGAAAAGCCCAGTAGGGCTGTTATTTGGAAGGAAAACCTGAACCAAGATTCCAGAACTGAAGGATGTCTTGACTGACCATGAGTTCAAGACCGTGATGCTGAGAACAAGGGATCAGCGAAGCTGCATGCAGATCATCGACATCATGCTAAATAATTTGATGCGTTGCTGAAATGAGAGAATCCAAGAAAACTTGACACAGCTTTCCTGCCAGACCCTTTCACTCTGGTTTCCAAGACAGGAAGCAAGGTGACAATACAGTCACCAGATGGAGTTTGTTATGAAAGAAGCATGTGTGGAAGAAAAAAATAATTATATTAATGTACTCTCAATTGTAATTGTTGCTGGTGCTTTATAAATTTAATATTTATGCTATAAGTCGAATTGGCTGTCAGTTATGCTCCCCTTTACCCAAGAGTCTTTTGCCCTAAATGTTGATAAAAGGAATGTCTTGCTATGGAACAAAGTGACCTGGTTGATAACACTGCAACTTTTGCCATGATTATGTCATTCGCTTTCCACTTAGTGGACACGTATTGCATTTTGAATTATTTTGCCTAAATGCTTATCAGACCCCTCCACTCCCACAAAAGCATATAAATGCCAGGAAATGTAATCTTAGCTTAGTGCAAATCATTGTTTATGTATACCATCTCAGTGGTTTGGACTCCGTGGTACCATGTTTAATAAAGATTCTCTGATGTAACGTACTCTCTTTGTGGACAGTGTATTATTTTTGAGTAACAGGATTTACATAAGTCGGTTAACAACAAAATTCCACAACAATTTGGTGCCGTGACACGGATGTGCTAAATCCCTGGAGGCAGTCCGTGGTCCGGAGGGACGGTGAATGCCAACGAGATGCCATCCCTGATGGCGGGCCTGTTCTTAGTGGGTAACGTACTTTCCTTTGTTCGAAGTACATGTCAGAGAATTTTTATTGATAGGCCTGAGAGGAGCCTTCGGGGCTGAACAAGAGATCCGGGATCTCCTGATGGGAAGCTCGAGTCTTCGCCGTACCTTGAGTGAGTTCGGTACTCGGCTCACTGTGCTGTAGTGGGTACAGCAGAGCAGAGGGGAAAAGGCCAATCCCCTCTGGCCAAAAGGAGGTGGGTTGGAATACCACCTCCGCAAAGAGAGGGGTTCGAGACCCAGCTCACTGTGTAGTGTGATTGTTATGTGTCATGTGGATTGAGGTTATGAAGTGCAGACTATATGGTATTTGTGACCTGGTAATGGTTTTAAAGATGGGAAATGCTGTTGGATGAATGTTTGTTGAGTTACCTGTTTGGATTATGGTTTGTTCATTGTACTCACTGGAAGTTTGCTTGCTGTGAAATTGTTGCATTGTATTGTGTGGAGGTGTTACGGATGCATAAGGAGTTACTTCTTTGGACGGATTTGTATGCACACTGATTTGCATTGATCTGCATGTGGTGCTGAGCGAGTGTTGAAATGGAACGTGTGCGAGTCCAATAGATTTCAATGGAATAAAACGTGCTCCATTGTGTATTGTGACCTGTGAAGCTTATGGGAATGCATGAGTACGGAAAATGGAGATAGAGATTGGTCGTCACCGTAGATTGTGAAGGCTCTTGACAAGGTGAGGTACACGCACCGATTCCAGAGGAAAAAAACGATGACGACTGACTCCGCACGCTTCTGATTCAGAGTGCGGGGCGGATGTCGTCGAGAGGGTTTTGGGACCGGATCGAGAGGTGTGTGTGTGTGTGTGTGTGTTTGTGTTTGTGTTTGTGTGTGTGTGTGTGTGTGTGTGTGTGTGTGTGTGTGTGTGTGTGTGTGTGCGTGTGTGTGTGTGTGTGTGTGTGTGTGTGTGTGTGTGTGTGTGTGTGTGTGTGTGAATTCAATCTTGGTGAAAATCTGAATTGGAAGCGATTGTGAGCTCGATAAGGAACTGAAGATTACTGGACGATGTCATATATGAATGTCTTGTTAGAAATGATATTGTCACAACTAAATAAACTTCAGGCAGGGAGTGAAAGCAGCCTGGCTGTTCGTGGTTTGGTGCTGATAAAAAAACCAAGGTCACGAATCTCCCTGAACGGGCCAACACTAAACTGGAATGTCTGTGCTTAGCCGGCAGGGAAGGATAAATGCGTGTTCCCTACCTTGGATAGACGCTGAAGAAATGTTTAAATAACAATTGTGAATGTGGAATATATTCCGAAAGTGAAGTCCATTTAGGAGGCTCGCTATCGCCAGCATTATGGGTACTGAACCCTCCATTCAATTCATATGCAGTTGGTGGCTACTGTGTCGAAATGTGCATGCCATTGGTGATGACGTGAGAGAAATGTTTCCAAAATTCGATTTGATTCATATTTAAAATGTGATCAAAATGTAGAAATGTGATTTGGAATGATTTTAAAGTGATTTGTAAAGTAGTTGTGTATGATTTGGTACCTTGGGATGAATCCTCCCACCAGCATTCCGGGAGAGAGTGATCAATCAATTATCCCTCGGATGGACGTTAAACTAGGCGTGCTGTCTTTATTAGTCTGTGAATGTTATGTTGATGGCTCTTCGTCTGAGTCCTCCGTAGACAAGTGCGGACTGGCTGTCTGTTGCTCTTTGAACACACAGTCGTGCAAGCCACCACCCTAAACACTAAGCCAACACCAGGCTTCCCCACAACAGTGATATTTGGGAAAAGATGGGGAAGGTTCTACCGAGATAGCTACATGTGTGGACGGAGTGTTTTGAGATGCAATTTAAATGCTATTCGCCGGATGACTCAACTTTGACAAATGATTTGACAATTTTTTGTACACCTGTTTAAAACAGAGCTTTAAACTATATCTATTTGTTTTGATGTTCCCAAAGGAATGGATTGGTATTTAAAAGGTCAGAGGATGTGATTAGATGGCTAGTGTATGTGAGGTGGTTATATTGCAGCATGTTGCTGTTTTGGTGATGAGAGAAATGGATAAGATGGACAATGTCAGAGATTTTAAATGTTGATGGAATTCTGAATAGTGATGAGAGGGGTTGGTTAAACATTATTTTTAAACATTATTTTTCCAAGATATTTCAGCTCCATTGACCATGAAAGAAATGGATGTTCATTAGAATGATGAAACATATTAGCATTTGGTATAAATAAACTGTTTGGAGAAATTTTGTATTTCATAACCATACAGTTCAAGTTTTGTTCCCAAATCTTTCTAAATGGACGCTCTGCAGCCAAAGTGTGGTCTGCAGCACGGCAACTCGATGTCATGGTCGAGCGGCGTGGAACTCTTATGGGGGGGTTTGCAGAGCTAAGAGCCCGAGAAAGACTTCCACAATAATCACCCTGTGACTAAAATAATAGCCAAGCTACTCTTGTTTAATTACTCCTGTGAATTAATGTAAGAATGTGCAACCGAGCTTTGAATTATTTTGGGAATCTATTTTGTGAATTATAATAACCTAGCACACCAGTGTGTTTTGCACACTGTTTTGCACACACCTAGCAACAGCACACCAATGTGCTTGGACCTGTGTTGTCGTGATGAACAAGTGATACACGTGATAATGTTTGCATGTGATATTAATCAGGAAAGTGATTTTCACACGCCTTTTTACCGGATCGGTTGTCAAATACATAAACATGGGGAACAGTTGGTAACTAGTGGAGGACTGTGTTAATTACTTTCAGACTAAGCTCATTAAAAAAAAAATCCTTTTGTTTTGAGATTACAAATTGAGAAACCTTTTCTCATATAAGTTTCATAATCCTAATTTAATTGTATTGGGGCGTTCAAGTGAAAGATGTGAATGATTGGTTATATCACAGTAAGGTTATTAATAACTTGTATTTATTGATTAATATATTGTCAATCACTGTACCTATGGACCTTGTTGATCTGTTAATTGAGGATAGGGAAAAGTTACTGAGAATTGAATCAAGATAATATATCAAGTTGGGGTACTTGCATAGTATTGAAGGAGGGTCTGCGTTTTTAAATTGATCGACGGATTGGTCAACATTACATATTAGGAATCATAAGTTAACTGCAAGGGAAAATCAAGTTATGAAGGAAAGTAGCATGGTATTTACATAACCATAATGCAGAATGACTGGAAGAGTGGCAAGACCAACAGCAATTATGAAATCAATTAAATGGAATTAGGAATTGTACCATGTATTGTAACTGTATTGCTCTCACTGATTAGGAGCTGGTACTAAGCTAACTGTAATTTAAGTAAAATTCTCTACAATTTGTAGAAAGACAAACAAACGATAAACCAGAATTATGCGGAGTACGAAGACATGACCATGTGAAATAAATGTTAAATCGGTCAGAATATAAGAATTATATTATTGAAAAGAATGCAATGCTGTGACAAGCCAATTTAAATATTACCTGTGTTATCTGTCTTCTGATTAATTAGACAGGTGTGTGATTTTTGATTAAGTGGTACTTCTTGTACGTTTCTAACACTGTTTTCTAATTTCTAATTTCTAACATTGACTTGACCATCTTTCATCAGTACGGAAGTGCTAAGTTATCTGGAAATAAATAAATAAATAATGGCAGTTGCTCTGGAGCTGCTTGTGAATGAAATTGTGAATTGTTTAGCAGATGTGAATGTTAAATAAATAAAATGGTAACTGTGCAAAATCGAATCGCTTTGGATTCGGTACTTGAAAGAAGTAGCTAACTTTCGTAAGTATTGCACAGTTGATGGAATATTTTTGGTGAAAACAATTCTTGATTGCAAATTGGAACCCTGATAAAGACTGTTGCCCTTTTTCTACATGGAAATAGCAAATGAGATGAATGTTTTTGAGTGTACATACAACTGAGATTTCTGTATATTTTAGCATGTAGTTTAGGTGTGGAAAAAAATAATAAGGAAAGGGATATAATATTGATATAACATATAATGCAAGTTAAATGCTTCTGTAAGAACCTTTGTCAGTCTTATTGAAATACAGGAGCCCATGACATTTACTGATTAGTGTTTAAACGAGGCTTAACCTTGATTTTGCTTGTTTCGGAGTGTTGAGAGCAGTTGAAACATGCAATGTACGATTTCGCCTAATGAAGCTTTGGAAGAACTTCCACCGAAAGATTGGACGATGGGGAGAACCCAGATTTGGGTGATTGGGCATTCAACACGTGATCATGAAACTACCCCCTTCCTGAGGAGATTAGATGAGCAATGTAGAGAAAAAAAAACCCACTGAAGAGAAGGTTGGACAAGTCAAACCACAGCAAGGCAAAGTCTTAACGTCGCCGTTGCAAATACATCGTGAACTTGCCGTGGTTGCTTCAATGCACAACGAAGGCCCTGAAGGTCGACACGGCGAGTCATCTGCAACATGTGTTCAATGGTGCGGGTGGGGCTTGTGCAGCCATCGCGGCTGCCTCCAACGTGCACAGCTCACTTGGTGAATCAAACCTGATTGCACAAACTGCTGATACGAGGCCCCAGGCTCTGCTGGGGCTGGATCTCTGGGTCACCTCTCGAGTCCTTTTAATCTCCTTCAACCAAGTGTCGGGCCCAAGCTCGTACCTGCCAAGATCTACCTTCTCTGCAGCTCAAAGAGTGCCTCGACTGTGTTTCCCCTTGGGTGCTGCTCTATCTACACCCTGACCTGCTTATCTTCTGACTTCGGGTAGCATGTCTTTTCGATTTGTGACACATGCTGATGAACAGGCCATGAATTTAATGGAAACACAATCACTGACCTGGCTGGGACACTATTGAAATGGTCGTTATCCAGCATTCTTCTAATATGGGCACTCGCTGCCATTGTTGATTGAACTTGTATAACGGATATCTTTTCTCCTCCAGGAATGGTGATCATGTGTAATATAATTATTCAAATTTTCCTGATAAGGAAAAAGGGGGGATTGTGGAAGAAAAAAATAATTATATTATTGTACTCTCAATTATAATTTTTGCTGGTGCTTTATAAATTTAATTTTCATGCTATAAGTCAAATTGGCTGTCAGTTATGTTTTCCTTTACCCAAGAGTCTTTTGACTTAAATGTTGATAAAAAGGAATGTCTTGCTATGGAACAAAGTGACCTGGTTGATAACACCAACTTTTGCCATGATTGTCATTTGCTTTCCACTTAGGCCTAAGTCACATTTGCTCTACGGCGAGGATACAGCAACCATACGCCCTCTGAATTGACAGAAATGTGCGGCGGCCGCAGAGTTTCTGAGGTGGCCTCAGGGTGGCCCTACGCCAGATGGCTATATTTTACAGGTCGTAAGGTCGCCGTGGAATTAGAGCGCGGAGTTATAACTTATTTCATTTCTACATTCGCCATAGCAATTCGACAAGCCAAAACAAAAGAACTGGTAAAAAAAAATTACCCCATTCGTTTCCGTCCGTCTGGCCGCACGTTCGGCTTAGGGCCCCCCTGTGGTCGCCTTAGGGGCACCTTGCGTCTGCCTTGAAAATTCTATGGCCACCGCAGGAACGCCCTAAGGTCACCGTGCGACATCAAATCAAAGACCGTATGGCACCCCCACATTTTCGGTCTCCACAATTTATAAATACACCGTGCGGCTCCCCGAAAAATAAAAACATATGTGACTGCTACATTGTGTGACCTTGGAAATACTGCGGCCGTAGTGGCCGTAGATTTTGGAGACCCCACGGCCGCCGTGGCAAATGTGACTTAGGCCTTAGTGGACACATTGCATTTTGAATTCTTTGCCTAAATCAGTGGTTCCCAAACTTTTTTGTCCATGACCCAAAATTTGAAGAAATCACATTTGCCTCGCAACCAAAATGATACTGGTACCTAGTGTACCTATGATAAAAAAATTGTCAGAGAAAATGCTTTTGACATGAAACCCCCCTCAAAAACTGAGATTTTGAGGGGGGGGGGTTCAAGTTTGGGTCACGACCCTGGATTTGGGAACCCTTGGCCTAAATGCTTATCAGACCCCTCCACTCCCACAAAAGCATATAAATGCCAGGAAATGTAATCTTAGCTTAGAGCAAATCATTGTGGATGTGTACCATCTCAGTGGTTTGGACTCCATGGTACCATGTTTAATAAAGGTTCTCTGATGTAATGTACTCTCGTTGTAGACAGTGTATTATTTTGAGTAACAGGATTTATATAATTCGGTTAACAACAAAATTCCACAACACATGTCACACGTGAAGAAGTATCGACATCAGAATGTTCCTGATATGGGGAATCTGGAGAAAAGCTGTGTTCCAGAGATAGATCAATTGATGAACGAGCAACAGTTGGCAGCATGAAGAGATGGGACGCAGAGGTGTGTAGAGACTAATGAGGCAGCTGAACTACCCATCAGAAGTCCACAAGTGGATGTGGCAGAGAAACCTCGAGATCCAGTGATATCACCAGATCAAAATACAAGGCAAGATCAGAAGGATGCATCGTTGTTGCCTCTTGCTCCAGACAGACCACATCGAGAGAATAGAATGCCAAGGAAATACAAAGATTTTGTCAGATTGTAATTATTTGATAAAGAATGAATCAAACTTAGATTGAATGCAAGAAGGTGAAATGTTGAATTGAATGTTGTGAATTTGTTTTGGGAAATTTGGAAGGTCGAGTAGCTCTACAGTCTTCCTATTCAAATGGGGGAGAGATTTCATGATAATAGTTTGTATTTTGCTTGGATACTTTTGAATCCATGAAACTCCACTGTGTACTATCACAATGCTGTGAAACAACAACAACCGGAAGATGAGATTCCAAGATGGCTGATTTAATGAACACCGCGAGTCATAGTGGTGATCCATAATCACGCTGGTTTCTGTGTTTCCTGGGCTTGACGACGTGATAGTTATGTCCCATGATAGCTCAGCATCGTCTCTAATAAAGAACTTGATTCAAGCTGTGTCATAACCTTACTACAATAACGGTTCATACCAGGTCTGGCTGAGCTGTGAAGATGCCACATCACCTTGATCTATAAACATTTTTGGTCATAAGCATATAATGCCTCAAGAACATCGGGTATCCTCACTTTGAGTTTAGTGTTAAACAGCAGGAGCAACTGTTTAAAAAGGTACTCGTACGTGTTTGTGGTTTGTCATATTTTTACTTCCGGTCGGGGTGCCCCACAAAACGCCACGAGCTGTTTATACACGTCAACACAGCGTTTGTCCAAGGAGGGAAAAAATCTCTTGTGGAGAGGTGGTATTATTCGTACTAGTGCGTGCCCGTATGTGCGTGGCCATACGTGCAAAAAAAACAAATAAACTTTCAAACCGCGTGCCAGAAACAACAACCACACAGGCCGTTCCTTCGCTCTCGCGTGCCCGTACGTGCAAAAAAAATTTAAAATAATTAAAAGAAGTTAAATCCTTCAATACAGCGTGTGTGGTGAAGCAAATGAGTACACTAATGTTAAAATATGCAATTTATGCTTTTTCAGTTGAAAAACAATTAAAAAGCGTACTTAATATTTGAAATGTAAAAATCTTGTTATTATTGTGATAAGCACCTTTATATATAACAGAAGGAATGAAATCGTTTGATACAGTGTGGCAGGGGGCCGCAAAAGAATGATGGCATAAGAAGAACTTAGCTTTATAACAGAAGGAATGAAATCGTTTGATACAGTGTGGCAGGGGGCCGCAAAAGAATGATGGCATAAGAAGAACTTAGCTTTCAGCGTTCGGCACGAAATGCGATGGTGGGCGGAAATGACGTCTTTCGTTCGTTCGTACATGAGAGGGGAGCGTTTCTTGGTTTTTTTCCGTCAAGCAATAAATTCAATGGTTTTCACATATATAACACATTAGTTTCACAAATTCCCATTGAAATACTCGGGTATTTCCGTCAATTGTCACCATTTCCGTCTTGGTTACGCACTGCCATCTACCGGACGGCCGTCATTGGTTGTCTTGAGGCACATGGGGGGGGGGGGGAGACACCGGAGACATGGTCGACACCGGGGACATTTCAAACTTGGTGCAATTGTATACAGCGCACGCGCTGTAAAAAGGATTGTGACGTCAATTGTGATGTCATAGCACTGTGTCCTGTCATTGGTTTGGTAAATAAATGGCCATAACTTGGGAACCACTTGTCCAATTAATATCAAACCTTGAAAAGGCACATCCACAGGTCCCCAGCAATATTCCTGGCAAGTTTCAATTTGATCGGACCAGTGGTTGTCGAGAAACAGCGGTCGCAGACACACACACACACACATACATTGCTGGAATTGTAGATAGATTAATATTGATTTGCAATAACATTAATATTATCATTGGTGTTGTTATTACTTTTGTTTTTTGAAGCAGCCTTGAAAGAACACCACCATTAGCTATCTCAACACAGATATACACCTCAACACGGATTTCCCCAATGGGGAAAACCCCCTTGGGGAGGGGGGGAAATTCATTGGCGACAACCTCCATCGTGTGACCCTGGGTCCTCTTGTCAAGTTTGGTTGAGATTGGATAAGTAACCACCAAGTGTATCTGATCGCGGACAGACAGACAGACAGAAAGACAGACAGAAAGACAGACGGACAGACAGACCGACGTTCTTTGGATCTATAACATTAACCACAATAATTTCGCCTCTCGAAAATGGTAGGCTATTGTGCGCCGCTCCCTCAGTCAAATTTCCTGCCGAAAGATTAAATCATCTTGATCGGCTCGAAGAGTAGTTTGAAGATGATCCCAAGGTGGTGTTAAATTATGACATGATTTGGGGTTTGTCGGTCGTCATCGACTCAGAGATTATAAAGTGATTGCAGTGTGGATAAAGCACAGGTATAAATAAATCTGTGTGAGGAACATTGAAACATTCGTTCATGAGACGGTCAGTCAAACACAACATTGCGGCAAGGCTGGCGACGGCCTTGACGACGAAGAAGAAGAAGAAGAAGAAGAAGAAGAAGAAGAAGAAGAAGAAGAAGAGCAGAATAGGAGGAAGAAGAATAGTCGTGCGAGAGAGAGAGAGAGTGAGAGTAAGGAAGAAGAAGAAGAAGAAGAATAGCAGTAGTGAGAGAGTAAGGAGGAGGAAGAAGAAGAGGACGTTTCAGGGGCTGGCACGGCGAGGCGCCGCGTGTTCTTCGGGGCCTGAGCTTCACCCGCCGCGCCATGGCCAGCGGTGTCGATCCGGAGGAAGCTTTGTTCGCCTCGTTGAGCATGCGGGACGTTCCGGATCTTGAGGTGAGTGATCGGCGGCTCGGCCTTTCGAAGCAGGTTTATTATTTGGAGGAGCAGTCCAGGCCTGTGTGAGGAGAACTCCGAGCCGGTGTTGCCGGGGATCCGGGTACAGTACGTTACTACACCGCCATGTGGTTGGGGGTGGGGTGCTGGCTGCTCGGATTCCCCGTTCGTGTGTTTGTTAATGACGTTAAACTAGTTATCTCCCATTGGGGAGGGGGGGCTGCCATTCGTGTCTGAACCAGGGAACCGCACGGCCCCGGTGAGAACACGTGTTTAACAGTAACGTTGGGAATCTTCCGGAGTGGAGCACGAATTGTCGGCTAACCTCACGGTGTACGTTTACAAACGACACTGGACCGTGTGCTCGTGTCACGTGGGTTACCGTGTGCACGTTCAACTGGGTGGCTGCGTGGCTGCGCGGCGGCGGCGGCGCGACGTTTTGAATGCAAAGTGTGGACTGTGAAGCACCACGTGGCGCCGTCATGTGTCCATTTATTTAAATATGGGCGGAGAGACGTTGTCGAGTCGTGTGTGTGTGTGTGTGTGTGTGTGTGTGTGTGTGTGTGTGTGTGTGTGTGTGTGTGTGTGTGTGTGTGTGTGTGTGTGTGTGTGTGTGTGTGTTTTTGGCGTTTATTTTATTTATTTATATTTTCCTGAAAACCCGTTCACTGGGTACTTGTAGGTATTTATTTATGTGTTTGTTTTTATTAATTTTGCGAATTCTTGACACAGGTAGGGAATCGAACCCAGCCAGACCAGATTGCACTCCCTCTGAGTGATCCTGTTCCTTTTTTTTTTTAGGGTGTTCCTAAAATTTGGGTGTTCCTTTTTTTTTTTAGCCAATAATTGTAATTAAAGTAATATCTATATATGTGTGTGTATGAATATATATATATATATATATATATATATATATTTTTTCCTCCCCCATCTTCTCAAGCTGGTGACGTAACTCGCATGCGGAGCATCATCCAAGGAAGCAGCACGTACCATTATTAAATAATAAAGTGTTGGTATGACTGAATCATTGGCCTCCCAGATTCAGAGTGACAAAGTCATCTGTGTCTGTTTTGTTCCACATGTGTGTGCAGAGATTTTTTTCCCCCACCCCCACCCCCCTTTTGAACCATACAGTTCCGATATAAAATCTAGACCCCCCCCCTTTCAAAATTTTCACCTTTTGTTGCCTTATCACCTGGAATTAAATTGCATTGAATCAGACTTTTTTCAGAATCAACAGCTTGGTTCACCATCATAAACACACAACTTCCAAATGAAAAAAAAATTACACGAATTCCAGAAAATGTATTAAAAATACAAAACTGGAATATCTTGGATGGATAAGTGCCCACCCCCACCCCACCCCCCCCCGCCCCACCAAGTTAATATTTGGTGGAAGCACCTTTGGCAGTAATTAACCTCCATCCATCGAAGATGGATGGAGGTTACAGTTTTCACCCCTTTCTGTTTGTTTGTTTGTATGTGAACAGTATTACGGAAAAACTCCTCGACGGATTTCGACGAAACTTGGTGGGGGGGTTAGGTATGGTCCAAGGATCATACCATTACATTTTGGACTTGGTCCCCCCCCCCAAAAAAAAATTGTTAGAGGAAATTTTTTATTTTTTTTGCATTTCTACTTGTTTTAAGTGATTTCCAACCCCCCCCCCCCAAAAAAAAAATTGTTAGAGAAAAAAAATTTTGTAACTTTTTTTTTTTTTCCAACAATTTCGATTCCTTTTTTTTTGCATTTCTACATGTTTTAAGTGATTTCTCCCCCCCCCCCCAAAAAAAAAATGGAGAAAAGAACTATAACTCTGTCAGCACTGTTGACATCATATTTAATGAATAAGATATAAGGTTCACTTGAGTGACCCAGCAGTATTGGGGGCGGAGGTTTTGCACTCTCCCGAGTGCTCCCCCTCTAGTTACAGCTGTGACTGTTGTGATCGATCTCTACCAACTTTGCACACCTTGATTGGGCAATATTTGCCCATTCTTCTGTACAAAACTGTTCAAGCTCAGTCAAGTTGTGTGGGGAGTGTTGATGGACAGCAATCTTCAAAATCGATTGGATTTAGGTCAGGGTTCTGACTGGGCTACTCAAGGACATTTATCTTTTTGTTTCTTAGCCTCCCCAGTGCAGCGTTGGCTGTGTGCTTCAGGTCATTATCATGCTGAAAGGTGAACTTCCGTCCCAATTCCAGCTTTCTTGCAGAGGGAAGTAGGTTTTCCTCAAGCATTTTTCTGTATTTTGCTCCATTCATTTTCCCTTTTATCCAGACCAAGTGCCCCAGTCCTTGCTGATGAGAAACATCCCCATAAGATGTTGCTTGCTGTGCCTGGTGTTTGTTGGCTAAATGGTTAGGGTGGCAGACTTGGGATCCTTGGGTCCTGAGTTCAAATCCTATTTGGCCATTGAATGAATACCAGGTGGTGTGTTAACTCAGCCTGTCATCCCTCCGAAGTCAGAAAAAATGAGTCGCAGCTTGTTGAGATGATTGAGCCATTCAAGTATCGTGCATCGGAGTGGCGACCTGTCCAGGATTGTGCACAGTACCCCCAGGAGACTGCTTCGGCAGCACCAACGCTCTGTACAGAGTATGGTCCCAATGGATGGATTGATGGAACATTATGCTGCCACCACCATGCTTCACAGGGGGATGGTGTTCTTTGGGTGATTAACTGTGTTGGGTTTTCACCAAACGTAACATTTTGCATTTGGGCCAAAAAGTTCCATCTTAGTTTCGTCAGACCACAAAACTTTTTGCCACATGGCTTCAGAATCTCCGAGTGGTGTTTTGCATACCTCCAAAAGGATTTTTTTGCTCCATCCATTTTCCTCAAAAAAATCCTCAAGGAAAAATCCTTGAGGACAGGACTTGAGGTGGACTTTGTTGAGTAATGGCTTCCTTCTTGATACCCTACCATACAGGCCAGATTTGTGATGTGCTTGGGATATTGTTGTTACGTGCACACAGTGACCAATTTTTGCCATAAAGGCATGTAGCTCTTTCAAAGTTGCCATTAGCCTCTTGGTGGCCTCTCTGATCAGTCTCCTCTTTGCTTAGTCATCCAGTTTGGAAGGACAGCCTGCTCGATGCAGGGTCTTGGTGGTTCCTTTAGCCTTCCACTTGTGAATGATCATCTTGACTGTGCTTCAAGGGATATTCAAGGCCTTTGAAATATTTTTATACCCATCCCCCAATCTGTGCCTTTCCACAACTTTATCCTGGAGGTATTTTGAAAGCTCCTTGGTGCTCATGGATGTCTTTGCTGTGGAATGCACTACCCAACAGAGGAAACCTGTGGGAACAGCTGATTTTATTTTGAAATGATCAGAATCACAACAAGTTAACGCAGGTGGAGGACAATTAACCTGGTGTGTGATTTTGAAGGTGATTGGTTACACCCGAGCTAATTACCTCCACCACATAAGGTCAAGGAGGTTATCTTTTCACTCCTCTCTCTCTTTGTTACTTGCAAAATCGAAAAATATTCAAGTATATTGGTTCGTCGATTTTGTTATTCTGTCTCTGTCTGTCTGTCTTTATCGCCTATAGGTCACAATTTTAAACCAAACTTCACAAAACTTCACCACATGGTAGAGTTTGTCATAAGGAAGAATCCTATTGTTTTTGAGGTCAAAAGGTGAAAAGGTCAACAACTGAGGTGGCATTTCTAAAATCCTCAATTTTCATCCGATTGACTTGAAATTTGAACAGGATTTGCATATCAGGTCACTGAATTCAACCACTAATTATTTTGAAGGTCAACATTGGCCGAATTTATAAAATTGTCAAGTTTCATCCGATTCACTTGAAATTTGACGAGGAGTTCCATATTTGGTCACTGAATTCAACCACCAATTATATTTGAGGTCAAATTTGTTTTATGAATTTTGCAAGTGTCGTGCTATGTATGACATCATCTTTAATTGCCAAAATCCTTCGGATTCGGCAATTATGTTGGGTGTGTGTGTGTGTGTGTGTGTGTGTGTGTGTGTGTGTGTGTGTGTGTGTGTGTGTGTGTGTGTGTGTGTGTTTTTACCCTGTTTCAGCGACCATGACCAAACTCGGTACAGACATCGGCCATGGTCCAACTGAGACACTTGTTGTTTTTGCTGAATCTAGGTCAAAGGTCAAGGTCACCGAAAAACCGAAATTCTTATTTTCGCAATTCCGTCTGCTAAAATGGTCGTATCGACTTCAAACCAAATCCAAAATGTGCATCTTCCAATACTGCATCCAACCATGTCTCATTGGGGTGTCACACCAACACCCTTCTTCGTGGTCGGGGGTCGAATGTCAGGAGGGGTCGGGTCAAAAATTTCAAATTGCGATAAAACCGCCATTTCAAGTCCGATTGACTTCCAAGTTTTGATCATGACCAAACTAAGTGCTATAACTCATTAAACAGTAGCACTATCAACTTGTAAGAACCAAATTGATTTCTAGGGTTTTGTTAACCTCTGGCATCGAAGATGGATGGAGGTTACTGTTTTCACCCCTTTCTGTTTGTTTGTCTGTTTGTTTGTGAACAGTATTACGGAAAAACTCCTCGACGGATTTCGACGAAACTTGGTGGGGGGGTTAGGTATGGCCCAAGGATCTTGCCATTAGATTTTGGACTTGGTCCAAAATCCAATATGGCCACTATGGTGGCCATTTTGAAAAAATATTTGAATTTTTTTTTTTTTGCATTTCTTCATGTTTTAAGTGATTTCCAACCCCCCCCCAAAAAAAATTGTTAGAGAAAAAAAAATTTGCAAATTATTTTTCAACAAAATTTTGATTTCTTTTTTTTGCATTTCTACATGTTATAAGTGATTTCCAACAAAAAAACATGCCAAAATTATAATTGCGGCTGATGTTGGAACTTCAGGTGGCTATACCCACGTAAAATCAATTTCTGTCTCAAGGAATCCAGTTATGACGAATGAATGAGTATGTAAAAGGGAAAGTTTCAAACTATAACTCTGTGAGCACTGTTGACGTCAAATTGAATGAATAGGATATCAGGTTCACTTAAGTGACCTAGCAGTATTGGCGGCAGAGGTTTTGCACTCCACCGAGTGCTCCCCCCCCCCCCCCGCTCTAGTTTTTTTCAGAGATCATGGAGATATGACAGTTATTCCGGCAATTCCTTGCTCAACAGGCAATTTCATTTTGTTTGTTTGTCTGTTTGTATACAGGATATCTCAAAAAGTTGAGGACTGATTTGGATGAAATTTTGTGGACAGTTTGGGTATGTGACAAGGGTGAACTGATTAGATTTTGGTGAAGATCTGGATCCGACTACAATAATTTTTTGAAGTGATTCTTCACCATTGAGAGATGGGGCCAAAAACGATATATAGTATGATATCTCAAAAATGTATTGGGCTTGATATGTTCTCGTGGATCAGGCATTGCGTGGTGGAGGTATGCGCTCCACCGAGTGCCCTTCTAGTTTACAATTGATATTAACTCAGGGGGGTGGACACCTATCCAACCAAGACATTCCAGTTTTGTATTTTTAATTAATTTTGTGGAATTTGTTTTTCACTTGGAAGGTGTGGGTTATGATGTGTAAGTAAAGGTGGGGGAAAGTCTGATTTAATGCAATTTAATTTCAGGCTAGAAGGCAACAAAAGGTAAAATTTTTGAAAGGGGGTGTACACTTTCGACTGGCAGTGTAATTAATGTATCTGCCTGTATTTAATGGTGTCTGTTAATAGAGACTCATTGTGCGGAAATGTCCACATCCATGTGACCCTTCTAGCACTTACTTATCTTGCATTTTCTGACCCTCAATCAATTGTTGCAGCATTATTTTAAGTGGAATGTTATGGCCTCTGGTTTTTGAAAACATTTGTTTCAGTAAAATGTGGCAGAAATATTTCCAATTGGCCTTCTTATAAATGACCTTGGCATTGTTTCTCTCACATACGTGCCAAATCTCTTACCACTCCACGCACAAATGTCTTTATTAGTATTGACGCCGAACAATACCGTTCTCTTGCTAAAATGTAAACTCAATCAGGGCTTATCCCACCCTCATTCAGATCTCTGTTTTTCTTTTATTTGCACAGCTTATCTTTAATTGATTGGGAAAACAAAAAGGTTTTTTTTCTTCTTCTTCTTTTATCATTTTTCTGCTAATGCAACAAAGTCACCGAGTGGAAAAGTACTCGCACTCATTTCCATTGACACTACATTCTGTACCAGTAATCGAAACGGTTGACTTGCCGTCTGCTCTCCAAAGGTCTGTTGTACCACCTTTACACTAAGTCGGTGTTCGATTGTTTGTCGCTACTTTGGTTCAGCCTGAAAATGGATTTGTCAAGCTTTAGCTGTTGGATGTTTAATCACCAGCCCAATGCTCACACGCCGCAGGGACTTTTTGTGACTTACCTCATGACGCCTACTGCTTACTTTGACATTTTCGGCCAAACCGTCACAATGTTGTGCTTTGGTTTGTACACTTGATCGTATCGTATTTCACAATCCTGCGATTATATCGGAAAATGAATCTTGCATGATATCAGATGTGGTTGTTGTTTTCATAATTTTGCTTTTGGGGTGCACATGCAGTGCCCTGCCATGTTTGATGGTAATGATCTGATGGAGCTCGATTTGTTGGGCCTTGACTTGATGGACAAAGGAACGACCCTGAGGAGTGCCGACTTTGGTCACATGACTTGTGCCGCGACTGGCATCTCTGATTTGGATTCTTCACTCTTTCAGGTGACTCGTGGGGTTTTTTTTTGCATTTTGTGAACAGTTTGCTTTTTAATCATTTTGATTGTTCTATGATCAGGTCAAATCACAATGTCTGTGATGATATCAGACAGGTTTTTTTTTTTATTTTATTTTTTTAATATAAACCATTTCTCCTCTGAGTGAGCTCTCTGACCTTCCCCAGTTCCTCCAAGATGTATCTCCCCCCTGGTGAGATGCATAAAATCCAGGCTTTTGGGTCTATCTCTACTCTTTTGTTCCTCTATTTTCCCATTTATGGAACTTCATTGTGGAGCTGCTTTAATGGTGCTCTTCCTTCCAGGACATGAATCGAGGAGCGTTCCAACATCTCATCTCTCATCTCATCCTCCATCCATACCCATGATCTTCTCCACCCCCATGAGCCTTACCTACCCCAGCAAGTTACTGTTTCCTCCCCTCAAACCCCCCCCCCTTCACAATTTTCCTGTTCCTTGATTGCTTTGTCCAAATGTATATCCACTGCCCCGCACTATCTGTACATTGTCTTTTTACTCTCTGTAACTTCTATCGACCATGAGTCTCGATTTTTTTTTTTTTTTGACAAATTTATTTGAGTGCACTTTTTTTTTTCTTTTTTCTTTTTTTTAACTTAGTTGGAGGAGATTGATAATAGGCCCCGTTCATCGTGCAACATTCACGTTTCAAATACTTTCGTCAATTTCAACTTGTTTTTCAAGAAAATTGTGAGTTATTTGAAAAAAGTGCAAGGGTGCCAATATTTTTGGCCACGACTGCAGGGGTAAATTTTCGTTATTACGCGGCTGCTGGCCGTCATCAATCCACGCTGACTGAACTTGTTTGAGATGGGCCGTGGGAATAGCACACACACGGTAACCCTCAGACTCCAGTTCTTTGTCAGCCATCTGAGTGTGTGGCGCATTGAAAACTGCTAAATTTATCACGTAATATTGTTGTGGGGCCCGGTCTCGGTGGCGAGCACGACCGCGAGGTGGAGCAATAGAGTCGGCTCCACTGAACACCCGGAATTTATAGGTCGTCACCCCGGATAACTCCGGAGCCGACGGGTCCCTTATCGGACCAAAGATCACCAATAGGTCGACCACGTGGGATAGGGTTAATTGCCAATTTCAATATACCTAAATACCCACGTTGTCCAAACTACCGGGGAAATTCACCCTCGGCAGGATCTGCGCGATCCGGGCCGTTACCGAGCCGGATTCGAGTCGTACCCCGAGCGGAGAGTACCAGATTCCTGCTGGGCCGATTGCATGATTATGGCAACAATGAAGCCTCCTAATTCCCGTTCACAGCATGGCAAACCAATGGCAGAAAGGACAAGGACGAGCTGGTACATTCAACAATACGGGTATTTATTTATAATAATAATCGGGGAGGGAAACACACAAAGAGCAGAGTTATCCGAATATAAAAGAAATGAAAATTTATACACAAGCACTTGTACAGTTGCTACTTAAAGACAGGCACACACACACACACACGCACACGCACACGCACACGCACACGCACACGCACACGCACACGCACACGCACACACACACACAGAAATGGACCCCGTCGGGTCTTTCTTGAAGGCTTCCAGCTTGAGGAAAGGTGAGCTGGAGACCAGAGCCTGTGCTTGGACCTGTCCACCTCGTGTGGTCTTCGACGATCCGGCTAGGTGGGACTCAAACCCGCAACACGATGCCGCTCCAAGCACCAGGTACCACACTCTCCAACCGGCCACGCACCAATCGACCAAGACCAAGGAGAAGATCAGAGACGACGATGACCCAGGACCAGACGAACCAGCCAGCACCAAGACCCGCAACTCCCAAGATGACAATGATGATCTACGCTCCCAGCCTGGTGTTCCTTTATATTCCCTTTTCCTCCGGGGTGAGAAAATCACCGTCTGAGGCGATCTCCACCCTCATTGGCCAGCGTGTCATGGGAAAGTCGCCTTCTGTGGCCATCTCAACCCTCATTGGCCGGTGTGTCATGGGGAAGTTGCCTTCTGTGGCCATCTCAACCCTCATTGGCCGGCGTGTCGTGGGAAAGTCGCCTTATGTGGCGTGATTGGACAAGGGGCACGCCCCTGCCTTCCTGGGCGGAGTCCCGGTTTGAGGCGATGGAAATCTCCGCCCACGTACGTGACCGAACGCACATGGGCAATGGCGTCGGTATGTGAAGTGAAATGAAGGAGATTTGTTGTAAAAGAAACTCTGCAGTGCACACATGTAATTCCCGTTAGACACAGGTAGGGGGCCCTAACTATAAACACATACTTACCGATATAACTGATCTATAGGACCTGGCTGTTGTGTGCAGTAAGTTTCCAAATTCATAACACTACCCCCTCCCCTTTTTCCAGACTCGTCGCGAGTCGTCAAATTTTCGTGTGACCAGCATGTGTAAGTTTTCCCCTAGTACGATTTACCTGCGGATCCCTGAGTGCGACATTTTTTCATACATGTCCCAAAATAAATAACCTAGTGCGCTACGTAACTAAACTATCAGACTCATACAGACGACTTACCTAAAATTGCCGGCGCTAAGACGAACACACAGGTGGGTTAAACTTATTTACAATCTTCACTAATATTTACACTAACCTTGGCCCAGGACCTGTCATCTGTGAGGAAAAAAGGCACGGCAAAGTTAACAGTTTGTGTAGGTGAGTGCACAGCAGCTGAAGGTCAGTCTTCCTCAGGGCCTGCTCAAAAAGTCCCCCTTGTGTTCTTTTCAGTGAACCTTCTTCCTTGTTCCTTTCATACCCCAGCTGCTGGAGGCAACTCACCCTAACACAGCAGGCCATGCGCTGTCCCACGGGCCATTTGAAGTGGCCTTTATGCAGAAGAGGTGGCCAGGCTGCTCAATGCAGTCTCTGGCTCACGGAAATGGAAATGGATGCAAGAACAACAAAAGAATGCACGGGCTGCTCAAATGCAGTCCCCGTGTGTGGCTGCCTGCAGAGCAGTCTTGGCAAACGCTTGCTGGATGGTCCTGGCGCAGATGGATGGATGGTGACACAGTGGCAATGCAAAAAGGGTAGCAGGCATGGGGTTATGGCAAAGGCAGGCAAATCAGGCATGGCAAGGCAAGGCAATGCAGACCAGGCAGATGCAGCCTGAAAACAGGTCGGCATATGAAGCTGGCCGTCCTCCGGTATGGTCCGTGTGTGTCGAGGGAGTGCGGTGGTGCCGGCCGCTCTGAAGGTGGGCTCGGACCTACCCTACTGTCTCCCCCCAACCTATCGCCTTTGCCTGTCTTTGTCCATACCCACTCCCTTAATTTGCAACAACAAAACAACAAAATTTTGCCCCTTTTTATTTTATTTTTTCTTATTATTTTGTCTCCCGAACCCCCTTTGTGTCATTGTTCGGCTAACCTATCCTGTCAACCCAGCCTTCTCCCAACCCCTAAGTTCCTTTTTGGAGGGGAATAAGGTAGAGGCTAGTGTCCTGTCTCGAGGCCTCACAAAGCCTCAGATTAGTCTCTGACAGATTTCAGCCATCTTCTCCACAGTGAGTCCAGCAGCCTACAGAGAGCGAAGGGATGGATGGTGTGAAGGGGTACATTTCCTAACTATCCTAGCATTTATTAACGTTAAACGACCCCGGGGCTTTTCAAAACGCCTGTCACTTCAAACTTTCGGTTCTAGAAACCATGATTCCCATCGCCCGTGTTGGTGTCCCGTTATAAATTTGGGCCTAGCCCTCAAATTTTCACTCGTGCTTTTGCACAATTTCATGGCTGGGTAGCGTGGCTCACATGGCAGAGATTCCCCCTCTGCCGAATCTCAAACTACAGCACCCCCGGGCCCTGAGGCTGTCTCCGAGCCTACCTGCTCCCAATGAACGCGGGGGTTGCCCTCTCTGGCATTGCCCCCATCCGATGCCCACGTGGCATTTTGGCGCTATGGGTCCCTTTCCAAGGGTCGCCCGTGCCCACTACACTATCCTGGTCCCTTGGACCCTTGGCCTACTCTGGCCGACTTCTCCGTGCCCGGGGTGCCCTCTACTCAATACTCACCTTTCACTAGCCACGCTCCCAGCCTCTCGTTGACTTCTGCACCCCTCCAAATGGGTTTCGTGCCTTCATACACCACCAACAACAGAACGACCTCCTTTTGGTAAATTTGACTAACCCACTAAATAACATTACACTGACCCCGGGATCACTTGGGTGTGATTCACTCCTCCCCCCACTCATTCATTCGCACCATGCATTCCACATTCACTCAATTCACACACTCAGGCCCGCTGACCCGTACTCACTCATTATGTTCCTTTCTTTCACTTTTATTTTCACACCAACACTCTACCTATGTTCCCCTAACTATCTCGTGCTCCCTCGTCGTCCCTTACTCTAATGCACGTTCTGTTTAATCTACGTAGCTAAGCTCCATCCCCCCTACACATTCCATGTCTCTCCATGTCTCCCAAAATCCATTTTCCATTTTAAATCTAACCTAACACTCCCACGAACGAGTCCACGGGCCCTGTGGAGGACAGCTCATGCCTCCATGAGGCCGGTCTATCTCCGCTAAACCCTTCCCCTAACTAATGCTCCTCTGTACAAGCAGGATGTCTGCCACATCCATACTGGACCCGTGTACTCAGAGCGAGGGTTTTTTTGGGGTTTTTTTTTTTGCACCGCCAAGGCAGCGGTCTACGTCTCACTCGTTCGTCCCTTCCGTCGGGCAATAATCGAGGCCTTGTCGTCACCCTGTCAAGCGCTTGCCTTTGAGGGATTCCCTACGCGAGCCAACGTGTGCAGCTCACCCGCAACTCGCGCTGGGATGTCCGTGCTGATGACGTCACTCTCACACCGAACCTGCGCGGTTTCTCATGCAGGCCAGCACAAGCGCATCTTCCCGGGGGTTCGCTCTGCGTGTTCCGCGAACAGAACACGTGGCGTGCAGCACGTGGAGCTTCGCACATGCGCTCGCATGTGGACCCGTCCGTTCCAAATTCACCCAACACTCGCCTACATTTTTACCATCCACGCGGCCTTGTTGAATCCCATGCGGAGCGTTTCTGCGCCTGATTCCCGCCACAAAGACGCGCGCGAGGGCCGCTCGCTAAATGCGAAACGGGCCCCATATGCGACGTCCCGTGAAACCGGTGCGGTTCCCGAAATACTTACGAGCGGCCCATTCGGCTCGCTATACCCGTCTCCCGTCAGGGTCGGTCCATGTTTCAATTCCTCGCATGCACTCACGCCATTCCACTCGTACTGCTCATACATTCCAACACACACTCTGGGACAATCACATCAGGGATTCGTGTTACCACAAGAAATCCCGGGGTTTCCATACCCCCCCCAAGCTCCGTGTGTACCCGTTCACATCACTCACCTGCTCAACCTCGTTCGGCCCGACCGGACCCACCCCGTCGCGATCTGCTTCGAGAGAGCTCCGCACCCCTGGTCCGAATCCCATGAATTTCTCTACGGAGGTTGAGGGGTTCGAAACCCACTCCTGACACCAATTTGTTGTGGGGCCGGGTCTCGGTAGCGAGCACGACCGCTAGGTGGAGCAGTAGAGTCGGCTCCACTGAACACCGGGAATTTATAGGTCGTCACCCCGGATAACTCCGGAGCTGACGGGTCCCTTATCGAACCAAAGATCGCCAATAGGTCGACCACGTGGGATAGGGTTAATTGCCAATTTCAATATACCTAAATACCCACATCATCCAAACTCCTGGGGAAATTCACCCTCGGCAGGATCTGCTCGATCCGGGCCGTTACTGAGCCGGATCCGAGTCGTACCCCAAGCGGAGAGTACCAGATTCCTGCCGGGCCGATTGCACGATTATGGCAACAATGAAGCCTCCTAATTCCCGTTCGCAGCATGGCAAACCAATGGCAGAAAGGACAAGAACGGGCTGGTACATTCAACAATAGGGGTATTTATTTATAATAATAATCGGGGAGGGAAGCACACAAAGAGCAGAGTTATCCGAATATAAAATAAATGGAAATTTATACACAAGCACTTATACAGTTGCTACTTAAAGACGGGCCCACACACAGACACACACACACACACACACACACACACACACACACACACACACACACACACACACACACACACACACACACACACACACACAAAGAAATGGACCTCGTCGGGTCTTTATTGAAGGCTTCCAGCTCAAGGAAAGGTGAGCTGGAGACCAGAGCCTGTGCTTGGACCTGTCCACCTCGTGTGGTCTTCGAAGATCCGGCTCGGCGGGACTCGAACCCGCAACACGATGCCACTCCAAGCACCAGGTACTGCGCTCTCCAATCAGCCACGCACCAATCGACCAAGACCAAGGAGAAGATCAGAGACAATGATGACCCAGGACCAGATGAACCAGCCAGCACCAAGACCTGTGACCTCAAAGACGACAATAATGATCTACGCTCCCAGCCTGGCGTTCCTTTGTATTCCTTTTTCCTCCGGGGTGAGAAAATCGCCATCTGAGGCGATCTCCACCCTCATTGGACGGGGCGTCGTGGGAAAGTCACTCTCTGTGGCCATCTCCACCCTCATTGGACGGGGCGTCGTGGGAAAGTCACTCTCTGTGGCCATCTCAACCCTCATTGGCCGGCGTGTCGTGGGAAAGTCGCCTTCTGTGGCGTGATTGGACAAGGGGAACGCCCCTGCCTTTCTGGGCGGAGTCCCGGTCTGAGGCGATGGAAATCTCCGCCCACGTAGGTGGCTGAACGCACGTGGGCAATGGCGTTGGTGTGCGAAGTGAAGTGAAGTGAAGATTTGTTGTAAAAGAAACTCCGCAGCGCACACACGTAATTCCCATTAGACACAGGTTGGGGCCCAAACTATAAACACATACTTACCGATATAACTGATCTATAGGACCTGGCTGTTGTGTGCAGTCATCTTCCAAATTCGTAACAATATCTTGTGCATCGTTTGACACCATGATTGGTAAGGGATGAACAAGTGATACTGATGTTCTGTGTGTAAGAAATAAAGAAAAACCAATTCATTGAAGGTGAAATTAAAAGTGATCTTGAGAAAGGTGAACGAGCACTTGGACTTGTGGAATCCACTTTATACAAACGATGTGTGCAAATGCCGGTAAAATCAAATTTCACTGGTCTGCATGAGACGGCATGTCTTAAATTTTAAGTGTTTTATTTATTTATTTATTTTTGTCTGCAAAGTCGAGTCTCGGAAGAGCTGGAACAAAGAACAGAACAGCTGGAACACAATGCAGAGTGGGTAAACACACCAACAGCAGGGTAGAGGGGCACCTTGAGAAAGAATGGGTGAGCAAGTTGGATAGAAACTCGAACACTGCTCGAAGGTGCTGAAATATGAGGAAGGGAAAGAGGTGGGCTTGTCGAGGGTCAATGAGGGTGGAAAAAAAAGCATGAGTATGAATGGGGGATAACCTCAGGTGACGTTGCAAATTTGAGCGAATGTTTCGGTGTAGTCTGCTTTGATTATCCTGTGGTTGTCTTGAATGCTTAACCTGTCAAGTTCCACACGGGTGTAACCTTCAACCGCATGAACTCTGCGAGCAATGTCAACATGTAGCAGAGGTGTGTAGGGCAGAGCAAATTGGAGGATTAATTACATCTGCCACCAAAGGTGAAGTAGGTTATGTTTTCACCCCGTCTGTCTGCTTGTTAAAATTTTTCAAGTATTTCGGTCAGTCGATTTTGTTATTCTGTCTTTTTCTGTTTATCGCCGACAGGTCACAATTCTAAACCGATCGTCATGAAACTTTACCAAGCTGTAGAGGTCGTCTCAATGGAGAAGCCTATTGATTTTGAGGTCGATTTTCTAAAATCATCATTTTTCATCTGATTGACTTTAAATTTGAATAAGATTTACATATTATATCACTGGATTGGGAAACCAACTTTTTGAGGTGTAAAGGTCAACTCAAGGTCAAACTTCTACAATCATCAAATTTCATCTGAAAAATTAATTTTCATCTGATTAACCTAGGAATTAAGTTGCAATTGCATAGTGCGTCACTTAATTTGGAAACCAACTATTTTTTGAGATCAAAAGGTCAACTCAAGGTCATACTTCTGAAATCGTCAATTTCATCTCGAGGTCAATTTTCATCCGATTGACTTGAGTTTTGATTAAGATTGCCATTTTTAATCTTGATGAAATGGACAATTTGATTTTTCCATGGCAACCTTTGGAGAGGGGGTGAATTTTGCAAGTATTGTGCTCTGCACAACATCTTGTTTTTCTGTTTGTGTGCAGCATATCTCAAAGCAAGGACAGATTTGGATGAAATTGGGGGGGGGGGGGCAGGTTCGGTGTGTGACACGGACGAACTGATTAGATTTTGGTGAAGATCTGGATCCGGATCTGAGTACTAGAATTTTTCTAAGATAAGGCCAAAAATGATATTGTTATATTTGTGGGGTAGATGAAGGAATTTCATCGGAAAAGTAGGATTGTTTCGTGTAGCATGGTCCATGGACGAGCAGGAGACATCTCGATGTAATTTAAGTAGGGAAACTGAGCTTAAGTTGTTTACTTGTGGGGGGGGGGAGGGGGAGGAGGGGGTTGTGCTGTGTTGACTCGGTAGGGTTTGAGGCTAGTTTATCCCAATATGTGATTGCCCCCATGCTGTCTTCCTCCGTTTTTGCATTTACAAAAGCCAGCAATAAAAGAACCACATTTTTACGCCAACAACAACAGAGCTGAACGTTTCCGAGCAGGCAGAAATCCCACCTTCCCGGATTCATACTGGCAGGCCACGCCCCCGAGGCTTATGATTGGTTGGGGGACGTCAGAGAAGAAAAAGGTGTTCGGGAGACAAGAAGGCAGCGGGAGGCTCTGGTCCCTCTTGGCACGATGAAAAGGCTGTGTGATTTTTATTGTTCGTGCTTGTGAGTTTGCCTGTGTGCTGGAGCAAGACACTAGCCATTGACTGTTCAGCTGGGTCGTGAAGTTTGGATGCTTTGAGGAGAAGGAGAGAGGAAGAGGAGTGCATCTCTTGGCCGTATTTCAGAGCCTCAGAAATCGCCTTGTATGACCAAACAGAAATGCGGCGCCATTTGCTGTGAACGGACCTGGAACTGAGAGGAGCAGTGTGGCAATCTTGATCGTGAGAATTAACTGTACGGTGGTTCTTGGGACCTAGCGGTGAAGACCTCCGCACAAATTATCTCCCATACGTCGCCGTGAGGATCGACTTGATGCCATTTTTGGTGCGGTGGCTATGTGGCTCGACGACTGTGAGGCTACTAAAGGTCATCTCTGGACACACAGTTGAGTGCCGGCATAAAAGGAGGATCTTTCCCCTTGTCTGTTTTTGTGACTGAGTGGAGACGTCTCAAATTAAGCTTTAGCTTTGCTTCGCTTGGTTTTTGTTACCTTTCCTTGGTTTATTTTCATTTTAAACTCATTGATTTATATTTATTGAACTATCATTTGTTGCATTTACTTGTGTTTTTCTACTCATTGTGGGTTCGAGGATAAACCCGTGTGCCTCCATTCTGGTACGTGCTCCGCCGCCTTCCGACCCGTGCGCTATAAATCTCCAAGGACCTCGGCTGTTCGCCTCCAAATAGCACAGTTCGGCTATCCATCCAAGTTGGTGTTGATCGGCCTCACCACGACATCTGGGTCAGCTGTGAGATATAACCTAATCGGCTTGGACACGACTAGATTTAGCTTGATTTCTCAAAAAGTTGTTGATGGATTCGGACCAAACTTGGTGGACACGTTGGGTGTGTGACGAGGAAGAATTTATTCGATTTTGGTGAATATCCGAATCTGGATCCAAATACGAGATTTATTTAATTTTCAAGTGATTCTTCATCTTTAAGAGATGGGGCCAAAAACAATATATAGCATGATATTTCAAAAATGTATTGGGCCAGATTATGTTCTCATGGATTGGGCAATGTGTGATGGAGGTATATGCGCTCTACCGAGTGCCCTTCTAGTTATGACTGTGTTGTTCAGGTGACTACTTGCTGCACACCTGTGTAACTGAAAGTGAAACAGCTGCATAGCAAGTGTAGCAAGCTCCGGGAAGGGAGTGGTGTTGAGGATGGTTTGAAAATGCACTACGTCATCCAAAACGTGTTTTTGTGCTTCCAAATATGCATCAAAGGACGAGTCCTTGTGTATCTCCCTCCCACCCTTTAATGGATTTACCATCTGTGTTCCGGTGAGTGAAGCCTCCTCTCACCATGATCGCAGCCACTCAAGCAGTTTGAGGTTAGTTTGATCAATGCAGTTTGTTCGATGCTGAGATTCATCAGCACTTCACCTCACAGCTGCAGGGCGTTGCGTTTGTTCACAGAACTTGTCTGCCCTGATTCTGATATTTATTTAATTTTTTACTTTGTTATCCCAAAGCTGTTGGTAAACATTGCAAACCTGGAAGCAATCCCACCATTCCAAGAAGCCAAAATATCATGCTTCACGGATTGAGGTTGCATGTCGACTATAATAAAGTCAGCGTTAGGCTGAAGTGAAAGATTTGACTGATCATGTGATTTACTTATTTATTTATTTATTTATTTTGGGGGTTTGCGACACTTTTGCTCTCAGAGGTCGGCAAGGGGTGGGGTGGGGTGGGGGGAGGTGACAAAATTATTAATTGGTAATAGGGCAGCTGTTCGGTTGGCCAATATGCTCCATCATCTCAAAATTTGTTAAAATTTTCTATTGAGTCCAAAGCACGGTCTGTTGCCTTCACAATGCAGGCAGGTCGAAAGTGTCTGTTTTGTACCGTCTCTCTTTTTAGGCATCTCTACCGAGATGACCGAATAAAGCTGGACCAAATGTCCGTCCGTCCGTCAATTTTTCTTTCCGATCTTGATGAAACTTAGTATGTGGGTAGAGGTCGATGAGTGTTGCACAACGATATAACTTTTGTCCGGGTTCAAGGTCACGAGGTCACGTAAGTTATAAAAATCGCCATTTTCAAAACCTATCTAATCTGCCATTCTACAAGATATTCGGCAACTGTTTATTGATTATGATAGTACAAAATATTATCTTGTATCTAACCAGACAGATTTTTGAATTTCCGTCCCGTTTGGCCGCCACGTAACCTGGAAGATGGTCAAAAACACCTCCCGGTACAAAGAAAACTTTTTACTTCCGATCTTGATGAAATTTGGTATGTGGGTAGAGGTCGATGAGTGATGCCCAACGACATATTTTTTCCCGGATTCGAGGTCAGGGTCAAGGTCACGAGGTCACGAAAGTTGTGAAAGTCGCCATTTTCAAAACCTATCTCGTCTGTCATTTTAGGAGATATCTGGCAACGGTTCATCGATTATAGAGATGACCGTCGCCCCCACATGCGGGTAATTTTTTTATTTTTAATTTTTATTTTTTCCAATATTGCTCATTCTGCTCATTGTCCTCTGACCTTCCATATAAACTCCAGGATGCATATGCTCTTCCAGTAACCCACTCCTGGTTAGGCTTTCAAAATCCAGGCTGAGCTGCACACCTCGACTCCTTTACTTTCTAGTTTCAGTGTTTCCTCTCCTCCCGCTCTTCCTTTCCTGTTCATTCATTCCCTTGATGTTTATCCCACTGTCAGTTCTACCTTGCTACTCCATAAGCCTCACTCCTGCAAAGGGAAATGCATATAATTTATTCACTTTCTTCTGTCACCAGAACAGCCTTTTACAGTTGAACCTGCCACCGATCAGACCATTTAAACTCGATCACTCAAATGAATGCATTGTTACCGAGCTGTCCTGTGGGGTTCCAATGTTTCCGGTTTTGGGTTGAAAGCGAGCCAGGTTTTTGGAGCAGAAATGCATGTTGAACATGAGATGTGGAAATTGATATTTTTGTTCATGTTGCAGGAATTTCTGGGCGTTGACTCAACAGCTTCCAATGACAGTAGCATCTTTGATTTCTGCTTCTCTGCGGAGCCCAGTGTGGCCTCGGTGGTATGTCTCCCTCACACTGAACCACCAAAACATTTCCCTTAATGGGGTTGGTTTGATGCATGTCTGCCAATTCGTTTCGTTTTCATCTGTTCCTGTCAACATGATGATTTTGATGTTTCGTGTGAGACCCCAACAAAGAAGGTTTGTTTGATTTTTGTTGCCATCTCCCTTTTTTGTGAAAATGTTGTGTATAAATTTGGGGGCTCATTTGTATTATTGAGTCAATGGTATGTGGAAAGGAAGGGACCATGAGGTTGAAAATAGAGAGGTGTGATGTGGGATAATTTTTACCTCTGTCACCAATGGTGGAAGGAGGTTATGTTTTCTCCCCAGCTGTCTGTCTGTCTGTCTGTCTGTGCCTGTGAGCAGGATATCTCAAAAAATTGTGGACAGATCCGGATGAAATTTTGTGGACAGGTTCTGTGTGTGACAAGGACAAACCGATTAGATTTAGGTGAAGATCTGGATCTGGCTACTCAATTTTTTTTGTGATTCTTCACCATTGAGAGATCAGGTGAAAAACTATTAAAAATAGCACGATATCTCAGAAAGTTGGGGACGGATTCGGACGAAACTTGGTGTCTGGATTAATTCGATTTTGGTGACGATCCGAATATGGACATGACAATTTTTAAATTTTTATTCAAATATGTGTTGGGCTTGATGTGTTCTCATTGATGAGGCATTGCATGGTGGAGGTATGTGCTCGACCGAGCATTTGCTTCTTCTTACATTTGTTTTTACATTTGCTTCTTCTAACATTGCTTTTAACAATCGTTCTGGAATCCCCCCCCCCCTTCTTTCACCTTGGACTGGTCAGGATTCACCATAGTTCATTTTTAGTTGATTATATATTTCCACTGTATGTGCAAGTTGTATGTCATAATTTGTGTCGCATTAATTTCTCATATAAAATCGTGTTTCTATTGATGGCTCAGCAGGACCTGTAACATCTTTCTTGTTTGTTATCTGTTCTTGTGTTTTTAAAAAAAAATCTGTTTTATAATAATTTACAAGGAATTAAGGCACAAGAGGAGGCCATTGGGCCCATCATGCCTGCACCACACCAATACCAGATTTATTCAATCCTTTGATACCACTTCCCTTCGTGTGCAGCCTTTTTGGCTGCTATACTGGTACTCATTTCGCCGACCTCGGAAGGATGATAGGCTGAGTCAACCCCCTGGTGTTAATTCAGCAGCCAACCGGGCTTGAACTCAGGACCCTAGGATCCCAAACCACCACCCTAACTGCTAAGCCAACACCAGGTTTGATAATAATAATTATCTGTTCTTGCTGACGGAGTTCAGCGTGGGATTCTTAAGGTGTGACTCGCTGGTTTGTGTCGTGACTTGCCTGTGATGAGCATTTATCTGATGCTGCAGTTGCAGAGGCTCAGAAAGCTGTCGGAGTCGAGTTGCTCAGATGCCTGTTCTGCAAAAATGGTGTCCAGCTCTCCTACAAGCAGCCCGATGTGGTTTGCTAGGGTATGACATGATAATTTAGCTGTTTTGCATTAGAGTTGTTCTTTAATGTATGTTAAATTTCTAGCATAATTTTGCTGCTTCTGTCCCATGTTAATTCAACTTACCTGCTAACTACATATAGGGGTCTCATTCATGTGACTTGACTTGAATTACCTGTGCGTCTTGTTTAAAATGACTTGTATAAAATAAATTTGAGGAAGGAGGGGGGGTGGTGGTTAGCGATTCCCTTTATTAAGATTTGCAGGGTTCATGTGTAAGCTTATCCAAACATGGCTCGCGCTAAGTAGACAGCTAAACTGAATTTGCTCTGAAAGCAGTGCAAGTGTAAACTTGTTTTTGATTGTTGTGGCAACTGGAGCTTCCCTTAGTTTCAGACAATCATTTCCAGATTTGCTCTTCAATAACTTAGCATCCTCTTTCTTATTTGATATTCTGGCCTGACTCCCTCCAACTTGATGATCTCTCACCACTTGTACAGCTTGAAGGCATCAGTCTGAATCCAGGACTGCCTAAACGGAATACCCTCAGCGAAAGTCATCCACATCCACACTTCCCAGTTGAAAAGAACTCTTTAGGTGGTGGGAGTGTCTCAAGCCCGAGAGGTCAACTGGCTGAAGCGCACGAACGCCAAATGGACAGCTACAACTGTTTGGAGGGAAGAGATTTGGTCGTGCAGAGCAGTGGTATGCCTCACCTCCTTTGCAATGTGATTGTGTACTACTACCCTCGGTCCTCTGCTGCTTTGGGAAAGATCTGGAAATGCTACTTTATATTGCATCTATATGTTTATTCTCAGCTGACGTGTTACCTTTTGCATCTCAGAAATAATTTAATTTTATAATATGGAGCTTGGAACATTTTACTTTTATTTGACATCACCTTTTCACTCGGCTACTGGTGAAGCCGTTCATCAGGAAGTGTTGCTATCACCTTTTACTTTTAACCAAATAAATTTGCTCATCGAGTGGTAATTGTGGGTCGTTAAAGATGGACCTTCACATCAGCCTGAAACTCTGATGTTGTACAAGCAGATCTCCACCATACAAAGTTGGCCCAAAATTTGAATTTGATTGGTTGGATATTTTAGTACAGTATTTTCTTTTTCTCTGGTTTAGAAAGAGTGGTGTTTTGAGATATTTTCTTTTGCATTCATTTTTAAAATTGCTTGGTTATTGCTGACTGGGTGGTTTGACCATTTGTCTGACAAACTAAGAGCAAAAGTCAAAGGTTTTTTTTATGATTCTTTTGGCTTTTAATTTCAGGATAATGTTTCACCTTCTCAGTCAGCTCGTTCAGTGGAACCATCTGAGTTGCGTTAGAATAAATGAAATCTGCATCTGTTGTCTTAATTTTCTTATCTATGACTATTTCCTTTTTTGTTGTTGTTGTAGAACTTCCTGAAATGATACTTGCAACTGAAAATTTCACCTCGCTGCATGGAGCTGGGACCATTCCAGTCACTGACAAGTTATTGTATCATGGAGTCAAAGAGGAAGATGAGCATCATGGAGGCGTGGGAACAAACGGGGTAATAGACGAAGTAGTGCACAGCAAGAACAAGCCAATATACCCACAACTGACTGAGAAACTGTCTACAGACGTTTTGGATTTCCTGTTGGACAGTGAGCCGACGGGTATGGAAATCGGTAAGGATGGTCTTGACCTCATCAATGTGAGTCGGATTTCAACCACTGAACTCGTTTCTTCTCTGCACACGTACTGTTTGCCATGTGCTAGAGTGCAGCCGAACGTTTGCGTTGGTCAAAAATCCCCAGTGTCATCAACTGTGCTTCCATTGCCTTCTTGTACAAACGAACAGGGAGATGCAAATCATGACCTACCGGTTGACAACGAAGGGGAGAGTAAAAGCAAAACTCAGTGTGAAATTGGCAACTTTGGCAGTGATCAAGTCGAAAAGCTTGAGAGTTGCCTCAAAACCACTTCGATTGAATTTTCCTTTCCCGAAGCCATAGTTCAGCGGCCCATGTCAGTTCCTGAAAGCAGCTCATCTCGCCAGGACATCATTCCAATCCTGCACCTTGATGTGTCTTTAAAGGAGTCTGGATTTTCTCAAATTCAGAAACAGGACAGTCCTACAAGTAGCAAGTTTAATACAAAGGGGATCAAAGAGCAACAGGTGGAACCTGTTCCTCCAACGGTCACTGATGGGGATGGTTTAAGCAAACGTGTCAAAAATGCTGAGTATTATATTGGACCAGTAGAGACTGTTAAAGAGGAAAACAAGCCCCCACCACACGTGCCACATTTACCAGTATTGGACGATGTTAACCAAAATCCCATTTCCTCTGTAAGTAATGAACATCCCATTGAGAAGATAACCAGCTCAAATGCTCCCTGCATGGTTGGATCACACTTCCCTTGTCCGCCGGTCACTCTGGACAATCCACCCATTTGCAACCACGAATCGATAGTGACCAGTTCAGCTCCTGGCGCGCCAGTCACAACAACTTGCGAGGTTGACAACAATAATAAGAAAAAGCGGATAAGTCTGCATCAGTACCGTTCCCGCATGAGACGGCCTCTGCGTATTGCAAATGCAATCGGGCCTGCAGGTTGTCCACCTACAGGCTCTGACGAAGCATTGCACACCATCCCTGGCACATCTGAAGGTGAAGGTTCGGGTGCACAGAGAGGACCTGCAAGGGAAGATGAGCAAGCAAAGTTGAAGGAGAGAAAAGTCAAGGCTCTGGAGGATGTCAATCGCACCATAAGGGCTTTCTTTGAGGATATAGGTAATGCTTGCTCTTTTTGGCTTTTTATTGAGTCAAAGTTAAATAATCCCTAATTTTATGCTTCACTCATTCCATGTTTTTTTTTCTTCCTGATTTACTTCAATGATGACATCTTTATTTGGTAATAATGACTGTGTACTGTGTTGTAATGGTGCCATTGGTTTAACTACTGCAGTATCAGAACAGTAAAGTGGTTTTCATTGTTAAAAGAATAAACCTTTAATGAGCTCGAATATTAACAATAATATGGTGTGTTGCAGTAATTTATTGTGCACAATTTGGTTATTTTTATACGCGGTAGTTCAGTTTCTGAGCTCTTGCTGTAATCTAAAGATACTATGGGACCCACATACATTGTACGTGTAATGAAAAAGGGTAAAGGTGTATGCAGGTATTTCAAAATATGATGGGGATGGAGGAGTGGCTGTGTGGGTGAGGAAGGCAAATAAGTCTGAAGAGGGGGAGAAAGGATAGGTGTGGGGGTCAAGATTGGGGGTGGTAGCGGGGGTTGTTCGTATAATCCTCGAATATTGTTTGCTTTAAAAAAAAGAAAAGAAAAACCTTGCCTGATGTTCAAGAAGGTCATGTGCCTGCCCTACGTCATATGCTTTAAATACTGTGCCAATCTGCACTATTTTTGGTCATGGTGACTTGCAATGAGCATGAAACTACAACTGCACTGCCCATATCCCTATAGTCCAATTTCTTTCGACCGCTCGCGTGCATGAAGTGAAAAATGGCGTTCAGCAATTGGTTCACTTTGTCTGTCTGTTTTCTGTCCACAAATGTAAGTTTCTAATGGAGGAATAATTTGATTTCAATTCAATGTCATATTTTAAACATGCATCGAAAACAAACTTGCAATTTAACAGTACTTTGACTCTCAATTCTTCCTGATGATGGCACATGTGCAGAGAGGAGTGAGATGATTTTATCTTGCCAAAACGAAGTTTTTGCAAGATATGTTAGTCAGCTTGTATGTTTTTTTTTTTTGTTTTTTTTTGTTTGTTTGTTATCTTGCCAAAACGAAGTTTTTGCAAGATATGTTATTTGTTTGTTTGTCTGTAATGTATAAAAAATTCTGCAGAGCACAGTTATCATTGGAAATTTTTGTAACCGCATATCAGAGGCCTATAGAGGTCCCTTTCAGCGCACAAAATTTTGAAGGTCAAGGTCAAAGGTCAAGGTCACTTTGTCACAAATCAGGGGAGTCGACGAAACCCTTATTTTTTGAGTAATTTTGATCGGATCGTCTTCAAACTTCATGGGAATATAGTTCATGGTCTGGCGCTCAGCTGATTAATTTTTGGTGGCGATTGGCCTTGACCTTCATGGTTAGCGCCTGAGGTCAAACATATTTGACCCCAAGGTCAAATTTTGAAATCTTAGATACCATATCGAGTAATACCTCATATGAAAGCGCTTGATAAGTGCTTTCCAGATCTGTCAAAAGTTTGACGCTATGACGTCATTTGATGACGTCATGACGAAAAAACGGATTTTTCATGAAAAAATTTTTTGTTTGTCTGTAATCACGTATAAAAAATTCTGCAGAGCACAGTTATCATTGGAAATTTTTGTAACTTCGCATATCAGAGGCCTATAAAGGTCCCTTTCAGCGCATAAAATTTTGAAGGTCAAGGTCACTTTGTCGCAAATCAGGGGAGTCGACGAAACCCTTATTTTTTGAGTAATTTTGATCGGATCATCTTCAAACTTCATGGGAATATAGTTCATGGTCTGGCGCTCAGCTTATTAATTTTTGGTGGCGATTGGCCTTGACCTTCATGGTTAGCGCTTAAGGTCAAACATATTTGACCCCAAGGTCAAATTTTCAAGTTTTAGGAACCATATCGTGTAGTACCTCAAATTGAACACCTCTGAGTGAGTGCTTTATAGATTTGTCAAGCTTGAGACATTATGACGTCATTTGGTGACGTTATGAGGCAAAAGCATATTTTTCATGGTTGCTCTGTAGAACGATTCTCATCGGACTCTCTCGTAGGCAGATATTCCTCAAGGAGTCGCTCCTGGTGGATAGCAGTTCTGTTCACCTCAGTGTGGCCTTAAAGAAGTCACACATGGTCACCTTTTGGCAAGATATGGGTCACCCTGCGGGTGACTGGTTTATTTTATTTTTTTTACTCTGCCTGTCTGGCAGTCAAACAAAATTCAAAATCATTCCAAACAGGAAACTTACTGTTTTTAGAGACCTCATAGAGGACACAAACGGCACAAAGAACAAACATAACGTATTAAATAGGGTGGTGAAAAAGATGCTGCAGTAAGCATCAATGGCGGTAAGGTTCTGAATTTTTGTTTTTCCAACAACCTCTAAAATCTTTTTTTCTTTTCAATCAAATTATATATTTGAACACTGCGGGACACAAATCGCTTGTTGGCACTTTTATAACCCTTCCATTTAGCAGAACTTGGATAAAATATCACGTCATTTTACATCACCTCGACCAATAATATTTGCTCCTCGCAGACCCCACCCGTGTCCTTTTGTTTTTTTTTTCCTGTCTAGACTGCGTGATTTAAGGTGTTCTATGAACTCTCTAGTTTTTCCCATGTGGTCAAGTTTGATTGGTTTGCCAATAGAAAACAAAAAAAAAAAACAAGCTGGTAGGCGACATGGCTGCTCGCTCTCGATGGAAAGCTGGCTGACGCGACTAGCCGATATTCATGTACATGCTATCAATCAATTTTGCACAATAAATATGATTATCACAGCCCTCTTAGTTTGCACCCAGAAACCCACCTTGTGAAATTTCAGGCATGTTTCCAAAGAGACGCTAACAAATGGCAGCCCTGGTAATTCCATTTATCTATTCGCTAAAGATTTTATTTTTTATATGATGCTGTAAGACATTCTCCTTGGGCACCAAAAAAAAAAACAGGTCCCTCGGAGTTCCAGTTTCAGAGGTATTGATTTTTTTTGTACAGTCCACAGTAAGTGTACAATGTACAATAAAGTATTTTAGCTGTTGCTAAGCAACGGAGGTGTGCATAGCAACCATTCATTTTTGTGTACGTGCCAGCCACATTGTACACATTTCACCCAAGTTTCATCAAAATAAGACTCTCTTAGATATATTCGCAATTAACCGTTTCTGAAATGTTCGACATGTACTCGCCCAAAACCTATCTCCTCCTACAAATACTTTTGTTAGGGCTACAAATTGGCATGAAGGGAGCTAGATAGATTGTGCACAGAACTCTAAGCTTCGATTTTTTTTCTAGATTTTTTTGACCACTTTAAAGGGCCGTTGCTACGCCATTTCTCGGGCCCAGGGTCCCATATTCGAAAGCACACGATTCCCAGAAATATTGGTCCTACCTACCAAATTTCATTGGAATCGGTTGAGTGGTTTAGCCCCTCGGCTTGACCAAAGTTTCGCGGACAGACAGACAGATGGAAATGTCCAGAAAAAGGGTGCTCTAAGAGCAGCCAACATTCTTAAGTGGAAAAAACAAAACAAACAAAGTTGGCTGACTGATGAGCAGACCACAGTGTAGCAGCTGACACACTGCTTGTTTTGGCGGTTCTGCTCTTGGCCAGTGGCTATTTTAAACTGTAAAATCATTCTTTCCTAGCCGTAAAAAAATCCTCGAAACTGCAATGGATTCCTAAATCTTTCTTCTTTCTCATGCTGGACTGTGCTTGACTATCAGCGATGGGCACAGTTTTATCATTTGAAGCACTCACTATTTTCCACATTCAATTATGTGGTGGTGGTAGATGTCAGATATTTCTTTTACATTACAATTTTTTTGACCAAACAGTTTTTCCATTTCTCTGACCATTGACTCAATATAACAATGACAGCCTGGATTGCTTTCGTGTGTTTTTGTACATGTGATCATTAAAATTTGAAATTGTGCATTTGTGATAATTAATTTAAGATTAAATTATTACCTCCACCACTGAAGGTGAAGGAGGTTGTTTTCACACCCCCCCCCCCCTCTGTCTTTGTTGGTTACTTGCAAAATTGAAGCTTTTTCAATTTTATTGGTCAGTCAATTGTTATTCTGTCTGTCTGTCAATCGCCTACAGGTCACAATTTAAAACCGATCTTCAGGAAACTTCACCAAGTTGGAGAGGTAGTCTCAACTGACAAGCCTATTGATTTTGAGGTCAAAGGTCAAAAGTTATCTTGAATTGAAATTCCTAAAATCTTCATTTTTTCGTCCGATTCACTTGAAATTTGAACAGGAGTTGCCTGTTGCATCAGTGAATTGGGAAAGCAACTAATTTTGAGGTCAAAAGGTCAATTCAAGGTCAAACTTGTAAAATCATAAATTTCAATCTCAAAAATAATCGATTTTCATCCGATTGACCTGAGCTTTGATTAAGATTGTCCATTTTAATCTTAATGAAATGGACAATTTGATGTATCCATGGCAACCTTTGGAAAGGGGTGGATTTTTCAAGTATTGTGCTCTGCACGATGTCTTTTTCTTGTTTGTCTATCTCTGTGCAAGGTATCTCAAAATGTTGTGCTTGGATCCGGATGAAATTTGGTGGTTAGGATGCACTGATTAGATTTTGGTGAAGATCCTGATCCGGATACAAGTACTGTACTATAATTTTTTTAAGTCATTCTTTACCATTGAGAGATCGGGCCAAAAACGATGTATCGCATGATATTTCAAAAATATATTGATCCTGATATGTTCTCATGGATCAGGTATTACGTGGCGGAGGTATGCACTCCACCGAGTGCCCTTCTAGTTTGTTTTGTTTTTTGCATGTATGCACAAATTCCACCCTTCTTATCACTTCTTTTTCTTTAGTTGCCGCTGTTTGTATTGAATGTCTTATTTTTTCAGGCATCGAAGCCAGTGATCTCAGCAGCCTCTTGGAGATGTTTGAAGAGGCTGAAGGTAAATATAAACTTTGACCCAGTGCTGTGAAACCTTGTGTACACCCTTGGTTGAACACAACTTTGTGACATGTGTACACACCCTTGTTTTTAAAGTGGGAATGGCATATTCACTTTTTTTTCAAAACTGTTGTCTCCAAACCTATCAGCCCTTCGATTATCTTTGCCGTAGGTTAAGCCGTTAAGACATTCTTTCGGTCATTGCAGGTAAAACTACAAAGCGAACTGTTAAAGTGAAGCGTCATTCCTTACCACCGTAAGTTTGTCTTTCAATTTTGGAAACTTTTCTTCTTTCGAGTTGTGCAGTAAAACCAAAAGTATTGGGACAGCATACATAAAAATAATTATATATATATATATATATATATATATATATATATATATATATATATATATATATATATATATATATATATATATATTACTCAGTTGAGAAATGCTTGGTGTAGTCTTTAGTTAAATGCTTTTTGTTCTTTAAATTGAAATTTTGGGGGGGTGGGTGTTTCAGAATTTAACAATTTTCCCTGGTTTCCTTTGCCTTCTTGTTTATTTAGTGTTGTATATTTAATGTCTGTCTCTGCCTTGAGTGTTCTGATTGGCTGGAAAGGCATGTTATACTGTTTCGATAGGCTGCAGCAGCTGCTGCCTTGGACTCTATTTTCAGACTGTGTGAGCAAAGCGTGGTGCGGCTGATTGCAGTGTGCTACTTAGAATCCATAATGCCTGTTCTTACTGCCTTTTCAAAATTTTGTTTTCTGTTTTGAAATGCTCTGTGCTCTCAAATAATTAAAAAAAAGACTATTGAAAACCAACAGGACTGAATGGGAGACAAATCATTGGGCCAGCAATGATAGGATCTGTGTTGTAGAAGTAAATGTTTACTGTGAGATGATGCAACCGCAGAACGAGAGGGGTGATACCGGAGAGGATTTGGACGCTTGCTGAGATGTCCACTTGTGTTTCTGGCAGGCGACTAGCAATACCTGTACCCGATGTTGGCGTTGAAGTCGAGGTGGAGTGTTCTGCTGTGGGTATGTCTTGAGGGGTTTTTTTTTCATTAACCCCCTTTTTTAAAGTAGCGGCAGGTTAAGGAATCATTGCTTGGTTTGAATTGTTTTTGACCCATGTGTGTGTTGTTGCTTAAGTTTCTGCACCTCATCGTGGCTTACTTGCACATGAAGCATAAAATATACTTGCATAATACCTCCAAAGCCAGTTGCATTCCATCAAGTATTTCCTTGGCTGCAAATTGTCATAAGAAATGTCTGTCTCTTTGTGTGTGTCTTGAGATTCCCTCGTCTTCAAACATTGCATGAGTTCCTTTGATTTTATTACACAAACCACTGCTCATTTTTCCTGATTGTTTATAACAAGAATTGTATAATAATCCGGTTGTGATTAATTTGCAATTGCATTGGGGTTTTTTTGTTTTGTTTTGTTTTTTCAACTCCATGAGATCCTCTCCAAAAGCTTAGTTTACCACACTTGATCTGTCTTGTCTAATTGTTGTCATTTGTTCCCTGTATCATTAATTGTATTAATCTTGCACCATTTTCTTTTTGTTGTTCTTTGCTCTTACTTGGTCCTGTTGTATCGATTTTGTGTTTGTGTTTGCCAATGTCTCGGCTGTGCCGTGATTGTGGGTCAAAAGCCTTCCACGTTTTCATTTCCTTATCTTTCACAGTTTTTTTCTATTCCTGTTTGTTCTTTCCCCTGTGTTCAGCCATGGCTCCACCGTCAATACATAGCAATTATACCCTCAAACAAATGGGTGAAAGCGTAACCTTCGGTGGTGGGGGTAATTTACTTTTGGCTGCAGATTTGTTGGTTATTAAGAAATGGTGATACCCACTCCCAATGGTAGCCAAGTATTGTGTCAATACCCCCTCCATCCAGTGGTAGTCAGTGTCCAAACCACTTTCACTATGGTGTGTGTGTGTGTGTGTGTGTGTGTGTGTGTGTGTGTGTGTGTGTGTGTGTGTGTGTGTGTGTGTGTGTGTGTCAGGCTGATTTCACACAAAGATCATGCCATACAATCGAGGCATATCTCGCGTTACATTTCCGTTTCCGGAAGGATCATCCAATTAATGTGCCAAAGCCAGACAGTGTTGGTATCAATTGTTATGCCAAGACCTTCCTTGGTTATTCTGAACTTGTGGTCTCCAAGGCCTTTGTCCTTGGCTCAAAAGAGTACTTCTCTTCCCAGTGGAAAAGTGTTAACCTTCCAATGAACCCAGCCTCTCTCAAATTGTTAGCTTGCAAAATGCAGGCTTTGTGCTCACACCCACTCCTTTTTTTCCTCTTTTATCACACTTCCAGAACCACATTCTTTGGGTCTGTTCAATGTTGTTTCAAGTCAGCAGTACACCACTATCTCTCCTCATCTTCCATCCCAATTTGTGATCTTTGGTACCACCATTTATCTTCCACTAATCCACCCCTCTTAATTCTCAGTTTCTTTCTTTATTTTACTGTCTTTTCTTCTCTTCACCATTTGTTAATTCTGTTTCTTGTGTCTGCTTTTTTTTGATATGTTGCCCTTCTAACGTCTATGAACAACCTTATCGTCCATCTCGTCCATTGACTTAAATTTTCCATGAAAAGGTGAAGGACATGGCCGAGCTATGTCAGTTTATCACCTGCTGACAAAAAATATTTATTTGAGCTCTTTTGGTGAATTGGATTGCAGATTCAACTTGCAATTGTATAATTATTTTGTTCATGTAAAATTGCATGAATTGCATAAATTATGTCACGGTGCCCTTTTCGTGAATTTTTTTTTTTAATCAAATTTTGTTCTTGCAGGCAGTGATGGCCAAGCTGTTTCTCCCCAAATCCCTTTGGAAGAACTCTCTGAATCTCCTCATTTAGGCCCTGAAACGTCTTCTCAACAGACTGCTATTACTCGATCTTCAGCTTCATTCCCGATGCCGTATAACGGACAGGAACTCTATCATCTTGCTGGAGCCAATGACTCTACCCTCGCTTCTTTACCGGTTGCTGATTTGCAAGATGCAGATTCTTGTTTGCTGCAGTCTCTTGCAGTAAATGCTGCACCCCATCAAAGGTCACGCTGCGTTGACTGGCCAGCGAGGACACATGATGCACAATGGCATAAACGGTGGATGTCGAAGATGGTGATGGATCATGATTACTGCTGTGTGATGAGTGGTGATCAAGTGGAACTCTGTAATGACTTCAATGGGAATATAATAACCAAAGCCGATCACAATGAAATCTCCTTGAGTTCACCTGCACGTTGCTCATCTCGATCCTCCAATAGTTCTCACATGAGCGGGTCATCGGAGCAACGACTGCGGCGTTGTCGAGATTCGTCCGGTAGCTCAGAGTGTGAGGATGAAGATTTCCCAACCAGCTATTATAATAAGCTTCCTGGGTATTGCACATCTGGTAAACCTCTCACCTTGCCATGGACCACAGGACGGCAGAGTCCTCGGGCAAAGAAACGGCGTCAACATAGCTCTTCCAAATCAGAAGATGGCTGGTCAAACGGTACACAGTATTATTCTCGTCTGCCAGATTACGTAAGAACAGCTAAGTCTGCCGGCCTTCTGTATGCTGGCAGTAGCAGCAGCAGCAGCAGCGACAGCAGTAGTAGCAGCAGTGAAAGTGACAGCGATAACGCCAGGTCAAATAGAAGTCGCAAAGGCAGCCGGCCACTCAAGTATCGAAGAAGGGAGGACTCCAAGCATCACTTGAGCTCCCCTTCTAGCTCCCCAGATCGCCGTGGCTCTGTGTCTCCACCTACACCGTGCACTGGATTGCGTAAAAGTTCTCGCTCTCACTCAGGCCAGCATTGTGCCAGCTCACCAGGACCCAGACTTTCACAAGCCCATTCTCCTCCTCCCCTGCCCGCACGCCCTTATGTGCCACACAGCATGCAAAGCTATAGAGCAACGTCCCCATGGTAAGTTGATATCAAATAGGATTATGTTTCTGTAGGCGTGTGGCATGTATCCTCATTAAAACCCCCGGGTGCCACCTTGCTTCTTGGCCAGGTACGAGAGGAGACCTGGTCGCACGTGGCTTGAGCGACGCGAGAGAGATGTGCACGACGAGCGTTGGCGAATGCAGCAGAAAGCCATTGTAGGTTTTGAACGCATGGTGCTATCATGGTTCCTCGCACTTATGCACACCTGGGGTTTCTGTGGTATTGAGCAGTTGCTTGAATAACCCTAAACGTGGTAGTCAATTTTTTTATTTCAATTTTGTCATGCCTAATACATGTCCAACTCTATCAACATAAATGGCATTTTGTTTGCTGCAGGATGAACGGCGTGTTGTTTACATTGGTAAGATCTTGGATAGCACAACCACCATGGATCTCCGGCAACGGTTCCAGGTGTTTGGTGAGGTGGAGAGCTGCAGCGTACATTTCCGCGAGTACAGGTGTGTGTTGATTTCGTCTTCCATCTTGTTGTCCTATTTTACTTGCTCCATGTGTATCATTTTGGTGCAAATTCCTCAACCTTTCCTCGCTCAATATTCTTTTCATTTTTTTTTCTCCATCTTTGCTCTGCAAACAAAAGCTTTTTGTAATGAATGCTCCCCGTGGCTTCTGTTGAGCTGCAGATTCATTTAAATCCAATGCGAACAATCTTTTCTGTTCACTACTGCAAGGATAGGCAGTTTTATTTAAACCCCCTCCACGCCACCACCCACACCTGAAATGTGATGCAATAGCAAAATGTCCTCCATAATTTTCAAGTTTCCTTGCAAAACAAAATGAATGTCATATCAAGCAGTCTGTGTTGAAAAAATATATATATATATATATATATATATATATATATATATATATATATATATATATATATATATATATATTACTAAAACTCATCATGTATGTATGTTCCCGAAATACAGCCAAAACGGTACACGATAGCGCAAAAAAGTTCAGCCGACCTTACTTTCCATCCTCCTGCGGTGTGCAGTATCAAGTTTCGTTAAAATCGGGCAACAAAAAAAATTGTGAAAAAATCAATTCCCGATTCAGTCAAGTACTCTTCGGGATTATTTGATCAATGCAAACAACCTCAGCGGTATAGTTCGCTGGAGGTATCTTTTTTTTTTGTTGTTTTTTTAAAATGATTTTTTATCAACCGCTGTCACAACGGGAATCCAACGGGCTCACGAGTCATCTAATATATATATATATATATATATATATATATATATATATATATATATATATATATATATATATATATATATATATATATATATATATATATATATATATATATATATATATATATATATATATATAAACAAACTACTGACTATAAATCCAAAAGATTGTCATTGAATGGGAGCTTTGGGGGATGGGGTGATGAGAAAGGTGGGGGTGCCACCATTTGCACACTCTCCGAACTTTAACTCCAGACTCTTTCAGATCGTTGGTGCTGCCAAAGCAGTTTCTTGCCAAGGGTTATAAATGGGTGGTTTGCCATTGCTTCCAGGCAGTAATCAGGGCAGGAATTTGTAATTTGTTCAGGATGCCGGTGATAGCTCACCAACGCTTCATGAAGGACACCGTGGGATCTTTATCATCCCCTGACGAATGCTGACAGATGGGACGCCCGTTTAACGTCCATCCGAGGGACGGCGCACACATTTATGAATCGCCCTGCCTGCGACAATGACATTTTATAGCTGGGTGGGGATTCAAACCCAGGCTAGACAGCGAAGTGTGTGAACTGTACCTCCAGGCTACCCTGTCAGTCTTCCATACATTTGCCTTTTCTCAATTGCTTGTGGTTCCCACCCCCCCCCCCTCCTTCACTCCAAAATCATCTCCACCCAGTAATATTGGGTCGCTGAAATAGGTGACCCTTATTGTCAGTAATTCTGTTTGTTTGTTTGTTCGTTCGTTTGTCATCAGCATAATTGGTAGTAAACGTGGGCGGATTTTGACCAAACTCGGGTGGTAGGTACATCTTATGACCTAGTGCTTTGGAAATTGTGGTGGTTGCTTGGGACGCTTTGGTTCCCGAGCAACAACCGAAAAACCTTTAAAATCGGCACCGTTCACACGAAATCAATTCCGAAAGCCATTATCCCACGTAGGGTTATGAAATTTGGCACGAATGATCTACAGGTGATGCTCTATCAAACATATTCCGGTTTTTGTGATATATGGAATACTTTACCCGCAGCGCCCCCTACAATTAGGGTATGCACGAAAATTGGTGAAAATTGAATGCCCTCTAGCGACCAGGTGAGTGCATCGATACGAATGAAACTTTGCAGGTTCATGGTACTCGATGAGTACTACAACTTTGCCTCAGGATATATTGACCGATTTCACTTAGGTCAGGGGTCAAAGGTCAATTAGTGCAAAAATCGAGAATATGCGAGAGCTGGAGGTGCCTTCGCGCCAAATGCTACTCCCCCTAGGGTTATGGTCGGATGGTCATGAAAATTCACATGTCGTCTGGAATACATTGTGCACAAACGATCGAGCCGGATTTTCGATTTAGATCTTTGTTCACCCACAGCACCCCCTCAAACTTTGGGGATTTCCGATTTCAAACCGCATTTTCGGTACTTTTTTATTCAAATGGATACCGAGTCGTTATCAGTAGATGGAATTGGATGAGATTTGATATGCATAATCGTAAGGTGAATCCCTATCCGCGATATGACATCCATTTTGCTCTATATCTTATAGTTTCCTTGCTTGGCGACCCATCGCCGCCTACCGGATTGGTTTAATATTTTCTGGTAAACAGGAGGAAAGAGAAAAGAGGAGGGAGGGGAAGAGGAGGGAGGGGGAGAAGAGAAGAGAGGAGGAATGGGGAGAAGAAAAGAGAAGAGAAGGGAAAATCTTTGAAAATATTTGGAGAAACTGCTTAACTGATGAATGCAAAATTTAACTAATTGATCAACTACCCATTCGAAATATGGATTGATAAAGATGACTTCATCGGTCGCGTGGTCTGGCAGCCATATTTTATCAAAGGGGGGGGGGACTTAAAAAAAATGAGTCAGCTTACACCAAGTCCTTCTCAAGACTGCACAGGGTATGATGAACGAGATGGTATTCTATGAATACCATCTCGTTTCTTTTTTTTTTTTTTCGAAATCGGATCCAATATGGCCGACCGGTGGCCATTTTGTTCTTAAATGTGTCCCCAACCATTTCTCAGACATGTATGGTCCGATTTTGGTTCAAACTTGGCACAAGCACAGTGCATGATGGCATAAACATGCACCTCCCTTTATTTTGCGATCTTATCAAAGATGGCCGACTGGTAGACTGACGGCCATTTTAATTGCACATAAATATGGGCTAACCCTTTAACTCTGTACAGCAAAATTATTAAAACGACGCAGGCAATGACATTTTATGTCTTTTTTTTTTTACTTGTTCTTTCTACCTTATTCATTAGCTCATTCGGTCTCTCATCTCGTCCTTTCCTCACTCTCATCTCCCATTTTTTCCCCCTCCTTCTGACACACTGTTGACTCCAATTTTAAAATATTTAATCCCAATTTAAATGTTTTGTATCCTTTTGTTATCTTCTTTAACAACCACAATTTATGATTCCAACATTCTTGTGGGATTGGTGGGGGGAAGCTTGGCCTAAGTCTTTCACTAACCGGATGGCCAGGCCTGACGTTCGAATAAGGTTCAGCCAGGAATTTTGAATTTGGCCAGAGTACCGGCAATAGCTTGCTCACGTGAAGGACAACGTGAGATATTTAACATCCACCAACTTGTGCCAGCAGATGGGACACCCAGTTTAACGTCCATCCGAGGGACGGCACACACGTTGTTGAATCGCCGTGCCTGTGAAACACCCGGATGACAGTTTATAGCGGGGTCAGGATTAAAACCCAGGTGAGGCAGCTTCGAGTTTAGTGTGTTTACCTTTAGGCCATCCTGTGAGCCTTGCAGAATGAATGATATGGGCTGATAATGGTTTATCACTTTTAATGTATCCAATAATCAATTATACCTGAACACCTTACACTTTCCTCGAACTGAGTCTCCACAACTGATACTATCCTCCCCCCCCCCCCAGGGATAATTATGCTTTTGTGACATACCGTTTCACCTGTGATGCATTTGCGGCCGTGGAGAAGGGCCATTCCCTGCGGCTGGCCCATGAGCCACCCTTTGACCTTTGTTTTGGTGGCCGTAGACAGTTCTGCAAAACAAGCTATTCTGACCTTGGTATGTATGTATGTATGTATGTGTGTATTTGGTATCGTTTCAGTCATGTCGTTGCACTTTTGTTTTTTTTTCATTAATTTCTCAATAATTATTGCAACCTCCCTTTTCAGATTCGTCTAACAGTGTGGGTAGCCGAGGGCGCTTGGACGCAGCCGATTTCGACACACTATTGAGGGCGGCACAGCTCGGCCGCCCGACGTAGGGTCTGCTTACCATGATTGAAAACCCCCACTCCCTAGACCAGAAGGCTTTACACTCTGTGGGTTTATTGGCACCTTCCTGTAGCAACACCACTCAGCACTTTCCAAAAGCCATTCCCATGCGAGTGTGCAGTGCTGCACTCTCACTGGGTGCCATGGTGCTCACGCAGCAAATGATGAATAGCCTCGAAGTCTATGTTTACAATGATCAATTCCCTTTGCATTCTCTGTGGACGTGAAGTACATGCCTGGTTTTATTGTTTTATTTTTGTTGGGGGGGGGGGTGTTGGGCTTGGATAATGTGAACGGTTCACATCCTGAGGTTTTTCAATTTGTGAATGCCAGAAATTATGAAGTGAAAATGAAATCTTAAATATCATTTTTTAATTTATTTCCCATTGCATGCGCCTTCATGTTAATTACTTGGTGGCAATTATTTTCTTCGTCACAAAATGTGCCTTCAAAAATGTTCAACAAATTGACTTCGATCTCTGTTGTACCCAACTTGATTTTTAACCAGGTGAAACCTGCCAGGTAAGATTTTGTGATGTGCATTCAATTGGTTTCAAAATTGTGTTGCAACGTGTCTTCGAAACGCGTAGTTTCTGGGAGGAGGGCATTTTGTATTTTGCATGTCGCATCATCATATTAAAGTACAGCGTTTGTCTGGCTTGTACTGGTGTAACAAAATTCTGGAGTCGTAGGTTAATGGTGTGTTTTTGTTTTTGTGTTTATCTGCCACACTTCCAGTTTCATGAAATCGTTTCATTAACTTTGACACTGTTCCTTGTTGAGATATGGGCTTTGTTGGATGTCGGCGATATAATTCTTGACAAGTTTCTCTCTGGTTTAAACCTCGAGCACGAAAGAGGACCAGTTCAGCTTTGTCTTACATAGTGTAATCAATTTTCATTGGTTCGATCCTGAAGAAAAAAAACAATTAACCTATGATTCCAGAATTTTGTTACACCCTGAATATTCAAATGGCTTTGCTGATCTCCATCAAATTTTTCATCCTTGCTGGGGTCAGGTCATGGGCACAAAAATATCCTCCTACCCTCCCCCCCTCCCCCCACAAGGGTGGGTTGATGAGTTGTGATTTTTGCCTGTGCACTAGGCACAGTGCACGTTGTTTACTGACTCCCTGCCGGAGGAGGGAGGATTGCAAGTGATGGCCACAAAATTAATCTGTCCTTCGCACGCCCCTGCCCCTCACCACGCTACCTCCCCCCCAAGACAGCTCCCAGAGGGGAGCGGGTGTTTCTTTTAATGAAAAGTCTGCCTGTCGATTTCATCGGGGAATTGTGTATTTGCACATTTCGGAACGATGAGAAACGATCGTGGTGGCCTTGTTTTACATAATTTATTTTATTATGCAACTGGCACATCTGTGGGTTGATTATTAATATCAGATGAGATTGTGATCAAACTGAAACACACAGTCTTAACTCATGTTGTGGAACTTGTCACACAAGCTCCGCAGTTAAAATGCCATCGAGTGACAAGTTTGCTGTTCTTGAAGATTTGCGTTAAGTGGTGCTATTACCACAAACTGTTTGTTGCTGATTTAATGCATTTTCCATAGTTGATAGTCGTTTTAATTTGGGGCCATTTTTTGCAACTCTTCAGCTGAATTAAAATAGGGCTTTTAGATTTACCAATTGATCGTTCCATTCATACGTGTGGCCGCCCCACAATGCAGCTGAGTGGGGGGGGGGGGGAGTTGGGAAGGTGGGTTGAGAGAGAGAGAGAGATTTTCAAACTTTGATTACAAATATTGTAAAGTGTATCTATATTTTGCCTGGGATTGATGCCTGAGCACCAGTTCGTCACACATTCAAATGCAATTTTGTTGTTGCTTTGAAGGGTTGTATTTGGAAAGGCAAATAAATCCAAATGTAAAAGTAAATTTTTTTTTTTTTTTTACCTTTACTTTGAACTGCACACAAATGTACATTTCTTTTCTTCTTTTTTTTCCCAATGGTTTTCATGCTTCGTTGTACAAGTCTAAAGGGAACGGTCATAAATTTTGTTAACCGAGTGCTCCATTGTATACATCAAATTTGAAGTTCAATGATGATGCTTGGTGAGTATTGCATAAATTTCTGAACTGCGGAGTGAGTGCCTGCCGATTCTATCCTTTCACACAGCACTTTGCTGAGTGCTGCTGATGCAGTGCCCCCTGTAGGTTCGAGCAGGAGTTTAATTTGTTCAGTGGCTCGATGAGGACTCGCCAACTCTTCACCAAAGACACGAGGATCTTTAACTCGTGCCAAGTAATGTTAACGGATAAGAAATCCAGCTTAACGTCCATCCGAGGTATGCCGCACTTGGTTTTATACTCAGGTTGGGATTTGAATTCAGATAAGACTGCTCAAAAGTTAGGTGGGCTACTCCTGCACCATGCTGTGGGTAATGGTGTCGATCGGGATTCAGCTGGGATGATGCAGACGCGTTCACTTTTACGTGTGCCCTAGTGCTGATGGAATTGCATCACGAGGGCAGTTTTAGTCATAGCAATCGATTCGCTTGCAAAGATGGAATAAATCCAGAGCCAGG
>NC_140961.1:33414785-33442285 GCF_056783735.1 Eptatretus burgeri
TGTATATATATATATATGTATATATATGTATATATATATATATATATGTATTTATATATATATATGTATTATATATATATAATTTAGAAGGAGAAGCCAGGGTTTTTCCAGATCATCCAGCGAACGATCCGGCACATGTTTAGTCCTTCAGCCTCAGATCGAGCCCCCACCCCTTTTTTATTTTTTAAGAATCCTTCATTATATACACATACAATTACGATATAAACATTGCAGTTTTGAAAACGCAAAATTAACAATCGAAAAATGAAGAACGAATCAGGAAAGAACGAGTTTTGCCGTTAACCCGGAAGAGGTTTTAATAACCCGGAAGAGGTTGCTGCCATTTTCTCTTCTGTGAGTATTTTTCTTTGGCTTTCGTTGAAGTTCCTCGGTTTTGTCCGCCCCCCCCCCCCCACGAGTTTTCTCGATTAATTTCCGTGTAAAATCGAAGTTAAACGCGTGTTTCACATTCAAGAGGTGCCAATCGGTGCGTATTTTCCTATATTTTTTTTTGATCTCTTCACCTCAGTCGGCGCGCTCGTCAACCTGCGGCCTAAACACGTTTTGCTCGTTTTGTCATTTTCATGTTCAACCGGTGTTTCCTGCAGACGATTCACATCTTGTGTTCCCCTTTTCGTTGTCCGCACTGTCGACGCGGGGATGCTCCTACTTAGGCTGGCTCATTGATAAATTAGGGATGTTGTTTTGATCGTTTCGGTTGAAACGGTTCATCCGGTGGAGGTGGTTTTACATGTTTTATAATAAATGTATTTCGAGTTATTTTATTTTTTTCTGTTTTTTTTTTAATCTGCACGAAAGTTCGTGAGCCCACCCCCCCCCCGGTGTGTGTGTGTGTGTGTGTGTGTGTGTGTGTGTGTGTGTGTGTGTGTGTGTGTGTGTGTGTGTGTGTGTGTGCGTGCGCGCGCGTGTGCGTGTGTGCGTGCGCGCGCGCGTGTGCGTGTGTGCGTGCGCGCGCGCGTGTGCGTGTGTGCGTGCGCGTGCGCGCGCGCGTGTGCGTGTGTGCGTGCGCGTGTGCGTGTGTGCGTGCGCGTGCGCGCGCGCGTGTGCGTGTGCGCGTGCGTGCGTGCGAGTGACAGTCAGTCATGCGTCCCTCCCACGGTATGACATCGACTTCCTCATGCTTCAGGTAAACTCCACCTTTCCAATTTGATCGATGGCCAACTTGGCGGGGTTTTTTTTTTCTTTTGCGAGCGAGTTCCGTTGAGTTCTTCGATTGAACTGATCCTCAACATCTCGATGCCTGGGAGGCTTTTTGATGGAAAATGGGAGGGCAGTGATTGGTGGACCCAATAAACTCTAAGGTTGGGAGGCAGGTAAAGTCACCGTCACGTTGCTCTGTCACCTCCAGCAGTGAATATCGATCGTGCTGTCGAGCTGTGGAAACGAAATAAAAACAAGGACAAATGTGTCCACGAGCAGCGTCCTAAAGATTTTGTCGGCTAAAAAATACAAACAAACAACAACTTCCGATATTTCGTCACGTGCCTTGATTAAGCCAATAGCGTAACGCGTCATAATGTATTTACGTATTTACGATATTTCGTGTATTTACGAAATAAATAATGTATTTACGAAATTACAATACGATAAATGGAATAATCTTTAAATAGTAACGTGAACTTTTCGAAACTTTAAAGCAAATGTCCGAATATATTTAAAAGTTCATGATAGACGCTCTCAAAAGGCACCGTCTATGTGAGGATGTGTACATGTGCTCAATATTTAAGGAGATCCGGATCTTGTATATACAAGAGCCGAGTCTTTGAGATTAAGGTTTTGTCTTCACAAGAAGAAGAATAAGAATAACAACAACGCTGAACTCTCTATGAGCAGCGTTCGCTACGCGAGACGCTGCTAAAAACAGACAAGCCGGGAGGTGACGATGGTTCGCAGCATTAATGAACAATGCCACGAAAGGTACAATTGAGTTAGTGGAAGCTTTTGAGGAAGCCCTACCATAAAAACCTATCTCTTCCATCAAAATTGACCAAATCAAATCGGATTTTTTTATATGTTGTACTTATGGACATTACGCACAGCTTCTAAGAAATGAAATTGTGAGAAAAAATTCAAGTGGGCGTGGTTCTGCCCACAAGGGGCGTGGGACAACCCTCATACAAAAAGACACAACTACACCATGATATCTAGCTTGTGTCCAAGTTTCATCAAGATCGCATCAAATGTCACGGAGCTATGCTCTGGAGAGAGTCACAGACAGACAAGCCGCTCGGTGACATTGGTGGTCGCTAGACTAAAGCGAATTTGGAATATGTAGATAAGAGACCACATCAGATGGCATTTTTGCCGTTCGTTGAGCAGAGTACAGAAATGCATGCAACGACACGAGTGCAGCATTTTCACCAGCCTTGAGAAGTTCACCATGGATGCCACAGATCCTTGGAGCTTCACCCCCATTTCAACCCATTCACCACAGCCTGTGTTTTCACAAATGAAGGAAGATCACAGTTGATTGGAAGGTCGGCAACAGGGATTGAAACACCCCTGACGTCCAACTCAACAGCTGGTGGATCAACTTGATACAACCACTCAAAGTATCCGGCCCAGCGGTCCTTCACTTCGGACTCCTCTGTCAAGAGCTCACCGCCCTCCACTCCAACTGCAATACACCGAGGGATGGGCTTGAACGAATGCAATGCGCGAATTCCCCTGTAAGCAGGAAGAGAATCGCTTGACCACAGGTGATGCTCTACCCCCTCACAGATTCCTCGCACATAGGCCTCCTTGTCCACCTTTGGTGCACGTACAGTTTTATGCCTCAGCTCCCTGAACAGCTCAGCTCTGCCATTCAGCCTGGCCCTGCGACTCTGGGCAATGGTAGCCAGTGTCCCTTGAGAGACAAAATTCTTCTTCGCCCTCCGATGAGTTCCAACACATCTACCGGCAACATCAAGGACGGTGGTCTTTAAGGCACTCCACAACTCTTCAGGATCCCCCAAAGCACCCAGACTCCCCAAATCTCCACTCATCCTGTTCTCAAACACCTCAGCTGCCCTTTCATCCTTGAGATTGCCAACATCCAGCCTAGGCTGGGATGGTACCCTTCTCCTGGATTTAAGGTGCAGCTTAAGAGTTGCTACAACAAGCCGGTCATCAGTATTGAGGAACTGAGCACTCTGGTAGACCCTGCAGTTCTGAATCATCCTCCAGCGACCATCAATGAGCACATGGTCAATCTCTTTTGCCCCACCGCCAGCGTTGGAATACAAAGTCCCGTGATGAGCCTGTGGGCGCTGAAACCATTAACCAGCCACCCTAAATCCATGACTTCTTGCAAAGTCAAGGAACTTGGTGCTATTCTTGTTCACATTTCCAGATCCATGGGGACCAACACAAGTCTCATAACCATCCCGATCAGTTCCAGTCGATACATTGAAATCCCCCAATACTCGAAGTGTATTTCGCCTGGGGCACTGATCGACCACAGACTTGAGCGTGGCATGGAATGCGTCCTTCACGGTGAGATCACTCGCCTGTCGGAGCATAAACAGAGACCAGGGAAATGACACTCAAGGAGTCACGAACCCTTTGTCTCATACGCTCATTGACCGGTGTTGCCTCATTTATCATTGCAGTCAGCTTATTGGACACAGCTATAGCTACTTCTTGGGCATGGTAACCATCAGAGCGAGCAGACCAATATTAGGTGTAACCTCCTGCCATGATCTCGCCGCAATCCTGTCTTCGAACCTCAGAGTGTTGAAATACCGATGTCCAAACACTTGAGCTCATATGATAAGAGACAGGTGATCATCCTCTCTTACAACAATATGCGAATCCCCAAAATGTCAGCTTCACTGTGCTTCCCACGGCAGTTGAGCTGCGTTGATCACATGTATCAACTTTCAGTTTATGAAGACTCGTATATATGCAGTCACTATAGAAAGTCTGCAACCCCTTTCAAAATTTTCTACTTTTCTTGCCTTGTAGCCTGTAATTAAATTGCATTAAATCAGACTTTTTACACCACGTAACTCACAACTTCCAAGTGAAAAACAAATTCGACAAATTTCTGAAAATTTATTGAAAATACAAAACTAGAATATCTTGGTTGGATAAGTGTCCACTCCCCTTATAATGGCAATTGTAAATTAGTAGGCCAGGGAACCGATGAAAATATATCGCCAAACCCACCACAAATTGCAATAGAAACCATTCAAGTGTTTTTTCACTCCAAGTGTGCTAAAGAATGACATACTAAAAAATCACTGAAAATCCAAGTCGGGGAACATGTTTATTTTTCAAAATGGCTGCCAAAACTGATAATTTTAGAATCAGCCCTATATCTGCAAGTAATACTGCTAAAAATATATGTGAAACACTTAGGTACATGTTGTTGGACACTTTTTAAACTTGTCACATACTTCACATTCAAGATGGCCACCAAAATGGTGCCAAAACTAGCATATTTAGAAATAGCCAAATATAAGCAATTACCTGGGAGTCATAAATAAAACATCTTGAAATTTTCTTGGTTCAGACATTTTGGAAATTAATGAAATTCTAAGATATGTTGGATACATTGTATTATTGTTGTCATAGTGCTAAAGTATTTCTTTATTTTCATATTACAGTGTAATTAGCTGATCATGGATAAGTGTGTTTTCTGTGAGGAACCTCTATCCAATGGAGAGCCAACTTCCACATTACGCATCAAAGGATGTGAAGGCATTGCCAAGGTTAATGAGTTGCGGAACAGAAATATTGGTACTGTGCCCGGCCATGTTGTGCATGTCAAGTGTAGGAAGGACTTCTGTTCCCCACAGTACATAGTCAGTGACAACAAAAAGCAAGGACATGACTCCGCAGCTCCCAGTAGTGGATCGCCGTGCACATGGCGAACAAGTATGGCATTCAATTACATAGAAAACTGCATATTTTGTGGTGTTTGCGATGCAAAAAAGAAAACCACAAAGCAACACATAAACTTATCTCAGTCAGAACAATGGATTTCCAGAAGACCATAATGCAGGTATGCAAAGAACGCAATGATTTGTGGTCAGACACTGTCAGAGGTAGAATTGAGTATGTGCAGGATCTACATGCTGCAGATGCGGTATACCACAACCTCTGCAGCACAAACTTTAGAACAGGAAGGGAAATACCAAATGAGTTTGTTGCAGAAGAAATGATCCCTCCGATTCAGTACGAGCAGATGCTTTCATTAAGGTAGCCGAGTATCTGGAGGCCAATGACGATGAACAAATAACTATACAAGATCTAAAACATAAAATGGATCACTTTCTGGATGGCACTGACAGTGAATCATATGGATTTACTTGCATGAAAGATCAATTTCAAAAACACTTCGGCGACAACATAACGATCACCAAGATCACTGGAAAACGAAATGTGGTTACATTCCGCTACTAAGCATCCACTATCCTCCACGAATTCTACAGTCAACCCAAGAAAAGCAACAACACTGCAGAGAAAATGAGACTCGTTGAGACTGCTGCCAAACTGATTAAAAGTGATGTCAAATCAGTGGAAGAGACAAAAGAGGTATACCCAGATTCAAGTACAATGACATCTACTGACGAGGCAATGTCATTCTTACCTGAATCATTGAAACTTCTGCTTCAGAAATCCGCAGTTGGGAAGGATGCCGAAAAGAAAATAGCGTCGTTGGGCCAAGCAATTATGCAATGCATTCGACCAACCGGTGGCTTTGAAGAAACTCAAGTCGAGTGAACATTTCCAGCAGCAGGCTTCAGTCTTCAAACACCCATGTGCCACACATGATGACATTGTGACAGCTGGAGAAAACGCCCAAGTTTGTTTGTATAATAGTAAACCCGGCGATAGACTGGATGCCCTTCGACTGCAACGCTTCCACCAGAAGGTTTCATCCAGCACAACTTGTGTAAAACCTTGTAACTTGCCTCCCACATCATCAGCAGTTCAGTACCATATCCAGTACGTTTATCATCAGGTCCAGCAATGGAGTGGGGTCGATATGTGTGCTGAGGATTGGGGGTGGAAGATCAGCGATGGGAAGATGTTTCCTGTTCACACAAACTTGAAACCATCACCTGAGTATCTTCTGGAAGCAATCAACTTTTCCTGCAAGAGAGACTGTACAGGAAGATGCAGCTGTGTAAAGTATGAGCTACAATGTTCTCCAGCATGTATGGAATGCAAAGGACCCCATTGCTCCAATGTGACTCTACCTGATTCAGAAAGTGACACTGATGATATGTAATGCGCGTATCCAACAAAGGTTTAGTATTCTGCACACTAGTATTATTTTTAAAATGTACCATTTTCAACAAGGGCCTATACTGATTTCAAGATGTCAACATGAATCTTGGTCACAAATCATAAAAACATGAACGATATAATGCGACTGGACAGTCATTTTGGGGACCATCTTGAATTTGATGCATGAGGGCATAAAAATGCCTGAAAATTGTTTTTGATGCCCACAATAAGCATGTTATTTTTATATGCAAATATTTGCTTGTATTTTACTATTTTTAAATATGAGTTTTAGCAGCCATTTTGGAAGACATTTTGGTGGCCATTTTGAATTTGACGTGTGTGACCTGTTTGAAAATGTCAGAAATATGTTTATTGTGTCCAGCAACATATACCTAAGTGTTTCACATAATATTGTTACGAATTCGCGCCCGCCGGGGTGCGATCGGCCGCGTACCTCTCATGGCAGCCGCGTCGCCCACCGGACGGACAATTCAGTCGTGACCCTCCTGGAACTATCACCAGAAACCAGTCACGGGTGGGGGTTTAACGTCACCACAGCCCAGTCCGTATTCTACCCGCGCGAAATAGGGTCACTCACCGGATGTCGATATACCTAAGTACTCGCGCGGGTAACCTACCGAGGGGCTGCACTGCGCCGCAGGTCGGCTTAGGACACGAACCACTTAAGTGGTCCGTTCCGTTCTAAAGCGATAACCGAGCGGGTATTATCACCGACCTCGACGGATCCGATTCTCTTAAACGGGTGTTTAAAACCCACTAATCATTCCACGATGCAAGATGGCATTTTCAACTGGGGAAAAGAGGACGCTACGAACGGGATACATTCAAACAAAGCACGTTTATTACAAGCACACGTATATACAGCCAAGGCAGTCATGCACGTATTTATATTACAAGCAAGGCAAATAGAAAGCAATACAACCGACTACAATGAGAATGTACATGCACTTAACAGTTTTACTTAACAGATGGCGCCACGACAACATTCATTCAAAAACCCAAAAGAAAAGGACCCCCTCACAGACAAGGTCAGGCTGGACCACTCGGGTCTTTATGACGCGGGACCTGGAAGACCGAACGGGTCCCGTGAGACCGTGGCAGGTTATCTGCCCCCTCAAGGTGCCTCGGTGGTCAGCGAGTCGCGACGTCCCGCTCCCACGACCGTCAGCGTAGTCGCGCCTGGTTCCGGGCCTCCCACGTGGCCGGCAAGGTCTCTCCATGGTTCATGCGTCTCTCCTGTCATGTCTCCCCGCTGGTCAAGTTCTTCTTCTTCCTCGCTTGGTTCCTGCGCTCGTGGTTCTGTGAGCGGCCTGTTGGTGGGAGACGCGGACGGAAGGTGCAGCAGTGCCGGCTGTGTGGTGGACCTGCGCGTCTGGACGAGGAGCGCCGGAGAGAGCTTGCCGGCCATGTGGGAGGCTCGGAACCAGGTGCGACCACGCTGACGGTCGTGGGAGCGGGACGTCGCGACTCGCCGACCACCGAGGAACTTTGAGGGGCAGGTAACCTGCCACGGTCTCGCGGGACCCGTTCGGTCTTCCCGGTCCCACGTCATAAAGACCCGAGTGGTCCAGCCTGACCTCCTTGTCTGTGAGGGGGTCCTTTTCTTTTGGGTTTTTCAATGAATGTTGTCGTGGCGCCGTCTGTTAAGTAAAACTGTTAAGTGCATGTACATTCTCATTGTAGTCAGTTGTATTGCTTTCTATTTGCCTTGCTTGTAAATACGTGCATGACTGCCTTGGCTGTATATACGTGTGCTTGTAATAAACGTGCTTTGTTTGAATGTATCCCGTTCGTAACGACCTCTTTTCCCCGTTGAAAATGCCATCTTGCATCGTGGAATGATTAGTGGGTTTTAAACACCCGTTTAAGAGAATCGGATCCGTCGAGGTCGGCGAAAATACCCGCTCGGTTATCGCTTTAGAACGGAACGGACCGCTTAAGCGGTTCGTGTCCTAAGCCGACCTGCGGCGCGGTGCAGCCCCTCGGTAGGTTACCCGCGCGAGTACTTAGCTATATCGGCATCCGGCGAGTGACCCTATTTCGCGCAGGTAGAATGCGGACTGGGCTGTGGTGACGTTAAACCCCCACCCGTGACTGGTTTCTGGCGATAGTTCCAGGAGGGTCACGACTGAATTGTCCGTCCGGTGGGCGCCGCGGTTGCCATGAGAGGAACGTGGCCGATCGTACGCCGGCGGGCGCGAATTCGTAACTATTTTTAGTCCAATTATTTGCTGATAGAAGGCCGATTCTAAAACCGTCAGTTTTGGCGGCCATTTTGAATTTGAAGTACGTGAACCGTTTAAAAATGTCAGAAATGAGTTTATTATGTCCAATAACATGTACTGTACCGAAGTGTTTCACATATATTTTTAGCACTATTACTTGCTGATATAGGGCTGATTCTAAAATTATCAGTTTTTTGGCCATCTTGAAAAATAAACATGTTTCCCTACTTGGATTTTCGGTGACTTAGTATGTCATTATATAGCATACTTGGAGTGAAAAAACACTTGAATGGTTTATTTTGCAATTTCTGGTGGGTATATCACTAGGTTCCCTGGCCTTTCGTTCAGGTGTAACCATTCACCTTCAAAATCACCCCAATTTAATTGGCCTCCACCTTATTAAATTGTCATGATTCTTTTAATTTCAGAATAAAATCAGCTGTTCCTGTAGGTTTCCTTTGCTGAGTAGTACATTTCACAGCAAAGACGCAACCATGAGCACCAAGAAGCTTTCAGAAGACTTCCAGGATAAAGTTGTGGAAAGGCACAGATCATGGGATGGGTATGAAAATATTTCAAAGGCCTTGAATTTCCCTTGGAGCACAGTCAAGATGGTCATTAATAAGTGGAAAGTGTATGGTACCACCAAGACCCTGCCTTGATTAGGGGGTTCTTCCCAAACTGGATGACCAAGCAAGCTTGAGACTGATCAGAGAGGCCACCAAGAGGCCAATGACAACTTTGAAAGCTGCAAGCCTTTATGCCAAAGACTGGTCACTGTGTGCATGTGACAACTATATCCCAAGAATTCCACAAGTCTGGCCTGTACAGTAGGATGGGAAGAAGGAAACCATGACTCAAAAAGCCCATCTTCAGTCCCATTTGAGGTAACCAAAAAAACTACTCCAGAGATTCTGAAGCCAAGTGGCAAAATCTTTTGTTGTTTGATGAAACCAAGATGGAATTTTTGGTCTAAATGCAAAATGTTGCGTTTGGTGCAAACCCAACACAGCACGTCACCCAAAGAACACCATCCCCCCTGTGAAGCATGGTGGTGCTAGCATCATGTTATGGCGATGCTTCTTATCAGCAAGGACTGGGGTACTTTTCAGGAAAGAAGGCTGGCTTCTTCAAGTTTGTTTATTTTGGAAAATCGTATAAATTCTTTCAAAAATCTTCTCTTGCCCCACCAGTCAGAATGCTCCCAAATTTGGTTTGCAATAACAGGCTAGGGTAGGGATGTTAATTATATTGCAGAAGTCATGCCGATCACGTGACTGGAAGTGTCAAAATGGCCGACTTCGTCAACTTTTGGGAAAATTGCATTCATTCCTTTAAAAATCTTTTCTCCAGGCCCACCAGTCAGAATGCTACCAAATTTGGATTACAACATTGGTTCAGGACCCAGATAAGCTGCAGGACCTGTGGTCCTTCCTATTTTTGAGATTTCATCCCTGTATATTTTTACAAGTTTTTTGTTTGTTTGTTGTGTTTTTTTTCTTGTTCTATATTTAATTGTGTTGGACCCACACCTTTCATGTTCATGTTGACTTTGCAAGTTTGTTTTGTCGACTGTTTTTCATGGTTAGGGCTAGGCCCCTTAGTTACAGTGAATGGAAATATTAATGCTACAGCATACAATGACATTCTGGAGTCGAGCCGATTCTGTCCTTCCAGCTTTGTGACAACAGTTTGGGGAAGGCCCTTTCTTGTTTCAGCATGACAATATCCCCGTGCACAAAGCGAGATCCATACAGAAATGGTTTGTCGAGATCGCTATGGAAGAACTTGACTGGCCTGCACAGAGCCCTGACCTCAACCCCATCGAACACCTTTAGAATGAATTGGAACGTCGACTGTGAGCCAGCCCTAATAGCCCAACATCAGTGCCCGACCTCACTAATGCTCTTGTGGCTGAATGGAAGCAAATCCCCGCAGCAATGTTCCAACATCTAGTGGAAAGCCTTCCCAGAAGAGTGGAGGTTGTTCTTGCAGAAAAAGTGGAACCAACTCCATATTAATGGCCATGGTTTTGGAATGAGGTGTGTGTGTGTGTGTGTGTGTGTGTGTGTGTGTGTGTGTGTGTGTGTGTGTGTGTGTGTGTGTGTGTGTGTGTGTGTGTGTGTGTGTGTGTGTGTGTGTGTGTGTGTGTGTGTGTGTGTGTGTGTGTGTTATTTAAACCATGTTCATCATCTAGATTGTTTTTCTTCGTTTTGTATATTGTTTCAGCTTCATCCAATGGTCTGCACGTTGCTGATCTCAAATCTTGTTCATTTCTATACTGGAGGAAGATTTTCAATTCTTGTGCATGAGCCTATATTTCAGTGTAAAAATAATGTAAGAAATATGTATAGATTGAATGAGGGAGTGAAACGTGATGAATTATTTGAGCTTCTACAATTGATGCTAATGTAGGTTTGCCACTGGTAAAGCATTTTATTTTCCACTGTTTGTGTTGTGATGCGTTCTTTGTGTAATAATTTATATTGATTGCACTTTTTAATCCAGTGGGTCTATGTACAGTTAGCTATGATCAATGTGTGGTTATGTATTTATTTATTTATTTATTTTAACACCATAAATAGAGCATCGACGCCATAAAGTCATTGCTTTTGGTTATGAGTTCACCTGCTTCATCTTGGCAGGTTTTACCAGTTTCTTTTGATTGAACGCTCGGACATCTGCAGGTAAGTCCTATGTCTTAGCCTTTGTTCATTTCACACCTATTTGCCACATGTGGCATACTTTGGTTGCGTCACCAGCCTGCCTTCGTCTTTGCCTTTGTATCACTGCATTCTTCTAAAACAACCAAAAACGATAATTGTTTTTGTAAATCTCTTAACAATCAGATATGCCACTTTGTCTCCCACTAACTGGAAGTACCTCTCATAAGATGTTTGTTTTTTGTTGGTGTTTTTTTTTTTTTTGAGCAAGGCATTTTATTTTATTTTATTTTTCTTCTAATTATACCCTTGATAAATTTGTTAAACCAACAGCAAACCAAAAAGGTGAAGAATTTTATCCCTGAAAACGAGCTCTTTTTGCTCTGCCCTGCATCCTCCCTCCCCTAAAAAAAGTGTGTTTCCGATTTTTATCGTGGAAAGTAATGGGTAGTGTGTGTGTGTGTGTGTGTGTGTGTGTGTGTGTGTGTGTGTGTGTGTGTGTGTGTGTGTGTGTGTGTGTGTGTGTGTGTGTGTGTGTGTGTGTGTGTGTGTGTGTGTGTGTGTGTGTGTGTGTGTGTGTGAGATCATTTGCATTTGGCAACCTCGTCAATCTGAGAAGTACAGTTATTCTGATCTGGGATAATAAGTACTAATGCACTGGTTTCTCTTGCCATTGGCTTACTCACAGAAGGCCCAAGTCAATATTGTTGGTGTGCAATAAACTGTCTCCCTTGAAAGATACAATGGGGTCTTTAATATTCACAGGCAATGATTAGCAAGTGGAATAGTTGGATTAATATTTCCTACGAAAGGGTGCTTTACTGATGTGATGCCGTTCTTCGACAGCGTTTGTCGTTGCCTGAACCTTTTTCATTTCGCGTCGGAACCCAGATTCAACTGAGAGACAACCACCATATCGCTGAGCTGTCCTATCATAAATGAAGCTCGTAATCGGCAAAATATGCAAATTTTCCAGAACTACCACCAATACACGACTTTCAAAATGACGTATGAATGCTAAATGAGGCCGTTTGCGCATGCGCTGTGCGTGCGTTTTCAGTGACTCGGTTCTGCTCAACTGCACCTTTAACCTACCATTACTCGGGCAAAATCTGGAATTCAAATCGTCATTTGGACGAAAGAGTGGCAATTTCAAAACGGTGAAATTGTTTTGGACTCACAGAAATAAGAGAAATATCCGTGGCTGAGAGGAGTCGGGTTCGTACCATCTCCTGTTAGTACAAGTAAGCAGTGGCAGTGGATTGAACACACACACAGATGCTTTAAGGTCATACAGCACTCACTCCCACCTACCTCCCCCCCCCAAAAAAAACCTCCCACACCCCTGCACCCTCCCCAACATGATTAATAGTAAGTATCATAATTTATAATTTACCCTGTGCATTCACAAGCCCTAGATGTGACCTTCCCCTCTGTGTTAAAAAGCACCCAAAACCAGATCTCCCTCTTGGAGGTCCAACTGAATGTTGGGAATCATGGCATTTCCAATTGTAGACATCCATTAAATAAATCGCCAAGCCTGCCGTGTTCGCACAAGGTAATCCCGCAAGGTTAAAAGTCCACTCACTGACTGGGATGATCGAGGAGGTGGGGTAAAATGTGCCCGTCCACAGCCCGGCATTGCACAGGCCCACATAGTCGGCAGTTTTTTCAGGGTGAGCAGCAACTGTGCAATACATAAACTTTTTAGGTCGGTTGATCAGGACGTTCTCCAAATCCTTTGTTGTGCAGGTGCACACCCCCTAATTCTCAGGTACTTTTCCAAGTATTTCTGGCTTATTTTAGAAGGTTTGTGAGCCATTTCAGGAAACAATTCTTATCTGCCACGCACGACATGGTTCCCTGTCTCAATGACTTGTCGCTAAGGGTTTCTGCACATGTGCACTGAGCATTCTGGGATAGATTACGTCATTTTGAAATTCGTGTATATATTCTACTTTCTTTAATGAAATATTCACCTCATATTTTCCCCTCACCCACAACTGACCCACCCCCTTCCAACAAACTACTGGTGAGCACATCAATTGCCATCTGCATAACGTCATGGTGGCAATGCACCATAGCATCGTTCATTATGCTTGAAAAAAAAATATCTTTTTTTTGTGTTGTATCAAAAGTTTATGGTGGGTGGGAAACCGGAAACACACCTTTTTTCACCCCCCCCCCATATAAATCGTATTTCTTGATTACTGTAACTTTTCTTCATACACCCGGCGGTTGTGGTGAGTTCTTTCGAGCTATGTTACACAGTGGCATGTCGTTCTCTTTCGGTTACAGTGTCCTAGTGCTGCCAAAGGCAAAGCCACTAGAGAACGGCTCCTGGTTTGCAGTGGCACTCCCCACGCTTCGTCGCTGTCTTGCCTCTTGAACATCTGTGTCTCAAAAGCTAACAGCGATATAAACAAAGGGACAAACACAAAAAAGTCAACAGAAACCACTGCAAAGCTCTTGAAAATCCACACACACCCCTTCCTCCCCCTTCACCCTCACCTTCCACCCTCATCCATTTTGATAAGCAGAAGCAAGAGACATCGGTGGCTGAAGGATGAACCGACCGCCGCATTCATTCCGACCATCATTTCCAAGCCACGAGGTGAGGCGTATGAGTTTGCTTCCCTCACCACGTCCTCCACCACCAAATGATTGGAAAGGTGGGTACCATGAAAGAGAACCTTATGAAAGACATGGCCCTCGAGGCTGGAATGAGGAAGGTAGGGATTATCAAGGGGATGAATATTTTGACTACAACGCATGGCCACAGATCCAAAACCGACCTCCCAGTTGCATTCCGCCAACAAAAGATCTCCCTTATGAGCGTATTCGCATTTCCCCGACACGACGTGAAGGCCCTAGGCCCCTGATGGCTGGCATTTCCCATAGTGTCCAGCCAGTCAGAGAGTATCGCATTCGGCAACATGATTCTGATTATGATTATGGCTTTGATAATGACCCCCGAGAAGTAGCAGGATCTAGCTTGCCTCCTTGGCGCATGCCTCCTTGCGTTGATTGGCATAATGAGCCTAGCAGAGCAGAGGATTGGGATGAGCAAGGCGGTTGGCCATATGATGGGCCGAGAAGGGTTAGAGGCAGACCAGTGCCACTCATGGATGAGACCCCATCTTCTAGGCCTGGCAGTCTTCCTAGAGAATGGGCTTCAGAAAGGTTACACCCTGGCAGCAGAGCAGCACACCCACGACTTTTGCATGAGGAGTCTATGCCTGGTGTTCATCCACTCATCGATAACCTCCCATATGACAAGCCATCTGTTCAAGGGGATGGCCCACCAGCAGGAGGCATGCATGTCAGTGTTCACGAGTATTGGCATGGCGGCAGGACTGACACAGAGGGTGTGCCAAGCCCCGCACAGAAGAACGACTTTCTGGGCCGCAGACCGCCCAAGTTTCCTCACACCTGCACATTGTGCGTAAGACCCATTAGCGGCGTGAAGGTAAGTTGTGTTTTTTTATTTTTCATCCCAAACTTGTAATGTACTTTTTCTTTCTTTTTTTTTTCTTTCTTTCTTTTGAATATCTCCCTCTCTTCCTCCCTCCCACCCTCCCTTCCTCTCCTACCACCTCCTCCCCTCCTTCATCTTTTTATTTTTGATGCCTAACCTAAATATCTACACAGATCCTTGTTTTTATTTTATCCCCTTTCTGGAGTTCTTTCTACTGTACTTTGAAAGAGAGAGAGAGAGAGTTTTGGTTGATATCAATTTGATTGAACAAAGGGAGTGTAGTTTAATTTCAAACTTCCTTTATACATTAGATTCATTCATGTTTGAACGAATAGTCTATTAGATTTATTTTGATAAAACAAAGTGGAAATTTTCCTGAAGACATTTCTATTTTATTTTTAATGCAGTTATCTTGTCAAAATGTGTCAAAAAGACTTGTTTCGACATGACTCGACAGTATAATGTTTTGTCAGCGACCTGGTTTGACATTTGTCCCTTATTTTAATCAAGGTTTTTTTGTTGTTGTTTTAAAAATAATAATAATAAGGCAAAGATGATTGTGTGGTCCAAACACTGAATTCACAAGTTTTGCCCTTTTTGTGGGTCGAGGGTGGTGTAGATGGGTGGGATTATTGACACAAAAGGGAGAGCATGTTTACTCATGACATTGATATCAACAAGGAATTGACATGACGTACATCTGCCAGGACGTCAGGTAGCAGCATACCTGTACTATGAACCACCTTTACAAGCAAACGCTTGTTTTGTAATAATATCTCAAATTCAAAGCTGAAACATTACCCATAGTTCAGGATCCCACACTTGCTTCCATGCACTGGAATTGATACTTTTCCCAATGCCTCGTTCATGATGGTTCATTTTGAAATTCAAACAATTTTTCCAATGATGATCCTCTTTCCTTCATTTATTTATTTTAATCTTTCAATTAACCCTAACATATTTTTGTGCAACTGACTTCATGCCACGATTATGCTCGCCAAAGACCCTGCCCAAGTCCCCTCACGTTTGCTTTTGGACATGGCAAGGAATCCAGAAATCTCACTTGCTCACTAGTTTGTTTTCCGCCACAATTTTCTGAACTAATTTGGGCTGGAACGAGTAGTGTCTGTCTGTATGTCACACTCTATTCCAAAGGGTTCCCACTGTCGTTAAATAATAAAAATTATTCCAGTTTTATTACCTCTGCCACCGAAGGTGGAAAGAGTTAATGTTTTCACTCCTGTTTGTGTGCAGGATATCTCAAAAAGTCGTGGACAGGTTGGGTGTGTGACCAGGACAAATTGATTCAGTTTTGCCGAAGATCTGAATACAGATCCAGACATGAGAATTTTTTTAACTTCAAGTGATTCTTCACTATTGAGAGATGGGGCCAAAAACTATATGCAGTACAATATTTCACAAACTTATTGTGTCCGATGTGTTCTGATGGATCAGGCATTGCGTGGCGGAGTTTTGTGCTCTTCCGAGTGCCCGCCTAGTTATTATTGTTTGTGCAGTTTTAAATATATTATTTTTATTATTGGAATCATAAAAATTATTCCAAAAAATAATTATTCCAGTACGATCTGATTTGCAGCGGTATCCATTTAATTGGAGCACAAATTAAAAAGTTTTAAAACGTGTCAGTTTCATCATAAAGTGACTCTTAGCAGGACTTGCAGCTTGATGTCATGGTTCCGGTACCATTTTTTTTTTGTTTATTCTACAACAGCAGGAACCCTTTCAAATAAAGTTTGACGGACATGAAAAAGCACACAAAATTATGGATGGTAATACTTGGTGAAGCAATATAAAAGTACATTGAAGGAGTGCAACAACAACAGTTATGTGTTATAAAAGATCCTTTTTCCCATGTTTCACACCATGTTAGATCCCAATTGAGACTCAGATAGACATGAAGTATGGTTGTGGTGCAACATTGGATGAAGCCTGTCAGGGAAGCGCCGAGTCTTACATGCTAGTGTTTCTTGTTATCCAATGCCCAAAAATGATCGATATAGTTTGGGGACTGATCGAAGTAATTTGACGAGCGATTTTGCTTTGCTTGGAGGTGGCTCATGCAAGATTCTGGTGAGTTTAGGTGTAACAGACCCAGCTTTGAACTTGTGTGGAACGTTCTTGGGGAAATAAGACATCGCGGCATCCACTTGCGCTCTGCAACACCAACACGCTTTTTATCACTTCACTCGGTCACCTGTCCTGGCCTCTTGAATTGGACTATAATTTCCATCGTTTTCAATACAACTATAACAGGCAGCAGTAATAGCTTTAAAAATCAATGGAAAGGTCACACAATGAGAAAATGGCAGTACTATGGTTCTGATGGGGTGGGGGAGGAGTGGGAGGGGCATTGTGCTGAGATCATTTCGTTGGGATCCAGTTTGCCTTGTGAGTTTCATTCCATCAGCAATAATAGTGGCCGACATTGAGCATAACGTGGCAATTCTAATTTTGCTTTCACCATTGGCGATTGGAAGTGTTTTATTTATTTATTTATAATTTCTGCTCATTTCTTGCAATCTGATTTGCAGGGATATTAAGGTTTACTATTCCCTTGCTATTGATCTGCATTCAGGTGCAGTCAAGTCAATTAGTCAGGCTGCCAACAGGTTCAGTTCCAAAATATTGTTCAATCGATTGGTTTTGCTTGTTTTTTTTTAGATTTTTTTTAGTTTTTTTTTTAGCTGGACTTAAATATTTCCCAGAGGTGGTGGATGATTGAAATGAGGAGTGTGGAGAAGAAGAAAAAGCTAACGGTTTTTTGTTTGTTTTGAAAGATGCGTTTGCTTCCGACTTTTGATCAATATAGAAATTACTTCACATCTACCCTTGTGGCCAAATTTGCACAATTTCATCGTTTTATTGCAGCATTTTCTTCCTTCCTTTTCTTCTCTTTTCTCTCTCTCTCTCTCTCTCTCTCTCTCTCTCTCTCTCTCTCTCTCTCTCTCTCTCTCTCTCTGGCTCTCTCTCTCCGGCTCTCTCATGCCTCTTTTGCACATCTTGAGGAGCACAAGTTAATCTTATTTTCATTCAGTGAGGTTCAACTTTGCTTTTACATTAAGCTGCATTGTACAAGTCTGCCCCAGGTGAGTCAATGATGTTTAACTCCGTTCCACAGAGTCTGGCTTTCACGCCTCTCTTGACAGCACCTTGACGTCTTTTTTACTTGTGAAGATTTCCAAGTGGAAGATTTTTAAGTGAGAGTTCTGCCATGCATCGTATTAACTCGTATGGCTTTATTTCCTAGGACTGGAATGCTCATCTCAAAGGAAAAGTGCACCAGACTTTGTGCCAGGAACTGCTGGCCAGGTACAAACCTTGGTGGCGTTTATTTTTGCCCATATTTATTATAATTATTATTATTATTTTGTGTGTGTGTGTTGCTCCAAACCTTGCAATCACAACTCGATTGTTTTGATGCTTTGATATTGAGGTGTTAATCCCTCACGTGCTAATCAAAATATCACATGGTTCAACCGTTTTTTTTTTTTTTTTTTTTTTTTTTTGGAAGATGTGACTTCGATTTGCTCAAACGCTTATGCTGGTTGTTATGTGACAGCCATAAAGTAACCATTCCAGGCAATTCTGCATCGTCTAACATGTAACTTACAAAGATGTCATTGTTTTAGACATTGAACATTGTTGGTTTGAATGCCTTGCCTTCAAGGACAACTCAAAGCTATCTTCCTGCCAGGTGTGGGAATGTTTTTTTTGTTGTTGATGTTGTTTATTTTTATTTAATTTTATTTTTATTTTTTTTTGTTTACTCTCTTGATCACATGAATAACTTGTTGGCCATAGCTTAAGGATTTATTTGATATACTGTAATGAGCATCAATTGGCTTTAACATCATAAAGTGATCTTATCTATCAGCCCTGCCTTTGTTGCATCACTTCCTCAAGGGTATAATGTGACAACGGGAGTATGTGATCATGCAAAATGTATTTGGTGGACACTTATCTTGTGTGCACATATGTACAGGTTTTTCTGAATTTGATTGTAATTTTCAGCATTGTTAATATTTTATAATTTTGACATGTTTTGTAGATATCCAAATTGGAAACCAGAAAAATGGATGACAAAGTAAGTTTTTTTTATATTTATTTGTTTTTGGTACCACTAACAGGTTTTGTTCAAGTGTCAAACTCGGTTTTATTGACAGTTGTGCCCTTGAATCCCACAGTGTTTTTTCATTTCGCACACGATGCGTTTGTGTGTGTTTTGGCTCTTTCACCGTCCATTCAGCACTGCTATTCTTAGGGTCGTTACTGTTCCATGGGCAAACTGTGTTATTAAAACTCAGGGGCATGCTTCCATCTCAGCTTTGTATGGAGACTGTCACATCACACAGTTATACGTACACATGACTCATTAATCATTGAACATTAAGCATTCAGCTTTCACATCCACGATGATCCTATATGATAGGTGATGCGCCACTCTCTTTTCTCATCTTTGTGCCACGTTGTGTAAAACCTGCGGAATACTCTAGATGGGAGTCGCGGAAGCAGATGTGCCGGACATCTGCCGATACGCAAGTTTTTCCCTCCTTTTTGCCTCAATATCGGTCTTTTGACGTGGATGCAAATTCTGAAGAATATATCTCATTGAAGGGTTTGTCGTGGGGTAACTGTTGACTGGCATCACGTGTTGGTGACTTTCTTTGACCGTTTGGTGAAGAGCTGTTCTTTTCCTCCACATGAGTGGTCCTCCTCAAACTCCTGATACCATGTATTAATTTGTCTGAGTCACAGCCAAGGTCTTTGTCACTCCACTTTCACCTTCACCCACCCCTTCCATCATAAAACAGAGCATTCATTTTAACAATTACATTGAAGCACTCACTCACTGTCTGTTGTTAAAAAAAAAAAAATTGCAGCCAGAAAATTGGTGAATATAATTCATTTCTTTATTTTTGCTGGCTCCGTTTTCCTGATCATTTTCACAACCTTTAAAAACTGAGTAAAAGTTACTTGCAGGAGGAAGAGTGACCCTATGGACTGGCTTGCTTGCAAATTTCTGTTTCAGTGAGAACCGGGCCAAAGCTGAGAAGACGACCAGAAGCAAACCCGTCGGAACGGATAAAGTCCAGGTGGAGGAAATGGATCTGGATGACTCCGGAGACGAGGCTTCCAATAAAAATGCGGACGCCAACTCTGCGAGCAATGCTCGGAGCGTTGAGGCAGATACAGCTGGGAACGGTGTTGGTCGATCAACCACCAATTCTGCTGCTAACTCGAGCGGCAAAAGCGGCGAGAGTGAGCTGGAGAAGTACAAGATGCTTTTGTCAAAAGAGAGAGAAGTGAATAAATTGCTGGTGAGTGACATGACTCTGTTTCCTTTGAACGAATGTTGACGTAAGCACTCAGCTTTATTCTATCATCTGTCCTTGAGTGTTGCTTGAACTCACTGAATGTCTGCTGTGGAAAGGATGTACACGATGGTGCGCATGCTCTTGTTCTCTACACTCGTTGCTGTTGCTGTCGTTTCAATGCCAAACATGGATTTCCTTGCATTGATGTGCACCAAGGTTCTTTCTTTTTTTAAATCTTCTGTAGCAACAAAGACTGCACCAATACTATGAAGATAAGCAGAGCAGCCAAGGAGAGATCCCATCTTTTGATAACTACCCTGCCAAAAAGGTATGATGCTGGAAATCTTAAATTATTTTCAGTAGACCATTAAATAGTGACTTCTTTCCCCCTCATCAATCACCTCCACCTTTATTAAATAATGGATTTTCATTTTAAAACTGCAATTTTGAATGTCCTTGATCAATTTGCAGGAACTTCCAACAGAAAAGGAACAGTTTCAGCTTCAGTCTGCGCGTCAGACCCGCATTCCATTTGGCTTCAGATAGGTATGTTCTTGTTGTTGTCAGTGACTATCTATCTACCTCTTACCTTCACCAAGGGAGAGGGCATTGCATTTGGGTCCGTTTGATGGTTTATCCGCACAGAACTTGTGTTTTTTTTCCGCAGCTGCTTGTCGGTTCGAGACAAAATTTTCACCGTCGGAGCAACTACTCAAGTAGAATGTTTTATTGATAATTATGACATCATAGGTCACGTGGTGTGGTTGCCATGTTGGAATAACTTTGGACCTCTGTATCTCTGAAACCTCACCAAGGAAAAAATTTAAACTTGACACATAGCAAGTACTCCTCATGGGGAATAAGTGTTTTTTTTTTTTTATGACGTCATAGGTGCCTTCGTTACGATGTCATCATTGCATATGTCGAATGCTACATCTGATCAGAATGAAAATTTTTGATGGTCATCTCAGGATAAAATGGTCCACAGAAAAAAAAAATTGATGACGTCATCAGTTATGTGATTCGGCAGCCATATTGCTTAAAAAAACAAAACCTTCAAAAATCTTCTTTGAAGTGGCTGCTCACATCGAGGCGAAACTTTACACGTGTGACCGCCTGTCCATGAGGAACAAAAGGTTCACACATGATGCCATAGGTCATATTTGTTTGGCAGCCATATTGGATATACCCAAAAACCTATAAAAATCTTCTTCAGAAAGGCTGGACAGATCGAGGAGAAACTTCACACAAGTGTTCCCCAAGCCATGGGTGTGCAAGTTTAAGGAATAATTATAATTGATAGGTCACATGGTTTGGCTGCCATATTGGATTGAAGAAAAATATGTGATCTTTTGTTTGCAACTGCTTTATCAATCAAAGTAAAACTTCACATTTGTGATCTAGTAGTGATGGGAGGTGCATGGTTTAAATTTCAACTCCATAGGATGGCAGCCAGAATTCTTTAATTTTTTGATCTAGGTTCTTTTTTTTTCTTTCTTTCTTTCTTTTTTTAAAAAATCTAGCTCACTTTGATGGGTTTGAGGGTAGAGTAGTAGCAGCTGAAATGCAAATCCTATCCAGGTTCCTCCTGATGACTTAATCTTTTCTTTTTACTTGTTCGGGTTCCTTCTGATTCCACCAATGCAGGACTGTACCTATTTTGTCTTCCACTTCATTTGAATTTAATTGACTTTAATCCCATCTTTAATTGAGTTGAATAATAATAAAAAAACGTCATGGATCAGGATCATTGTGCAATCAAAGCAGGACATCTTGGGACCCTGTCATCACTGCCAGCAGTTATAAAGTGTCCATTTTCATTATGTTTCTTATTAATGACGTAACACAAAATAAGTCCTGGCGAGGGTCTGCAATATCTAATTGCTCTTTTTCTTGTTGGTACTGTTGGTGGTGGGGGGTCCATTTTTGAAATGTGCTCCCATTGGTCGGACCCCACCCACGTTTGTCACTTTACTCCACCCACCATGGCACCCAGTCAAAATAATATGACCACCATCTTGCATTTCTGGTGGGCTGAAGACATCAGGCCTGTAAGCCTCTGCTGATTATACACTGCCTGGGTTTGTTGTCAGATTTCTATTGACTTTGTTTCGGTCGAGTGTTACTCACGATGAGGGATCCCGAAAAATCTAGTCATTGTCAAATAAAAATTATTAGTGAGGTTTAATCAAGCCCGTCAGCACGCACAGTTCACGCCTCCCAAAACGAATAGCATTACTTAATTTTTGAACGGCCCCATATTGGGGTTGAACAATCTGTGGCCGTGTGACGAATCGGCTCGTTTTGATATAACAGGGTTTTCTCTGGGTTTTAAAATGACTTTGGTAAAACTGCTAACATGTATAATTTTGCGGCCACAATTAGTGGGCGTGAGGGGGGGGCAGTGGGAGAGGGGGGGTCATCCCCCTTTCGCTGTCTGGCGGTTCTTCCCCAGGACATTTAGAAATTTTAGATGCTCGTAGGTGCATTCTGGGGCATTCTGAGCATGCAAGTAGAGACACAAATTAGTATGTTGGCATCATCAATTTTGTCATAAAAATTCTCACTTACAACATATCTTATATTTAGCATGTATGTTTCTTCACCATAAATATTTAAAATCTTTGTTCTGGTTGTAATACCCATCAATGATCTTTTTAATATCTCAACTTACATTCCATTAACCATGCATGGGATTTCATTAAAAAAATTTATGATATACCCAAACCAAATTGCTTGTCTGATCAATATTTCCAAGAAATAAATTTGTATTGAATATACTCTGTACTTGTGTGAGGCACTCGGTGTTCCAATCTGCAATGCAACTATGACATGGATATTATAAGTTGACAACAAACGCTGGTGTATAGTGTGTATTCAGTTTATTTGTATCTCTCCAGCCTGAGGCTGACTCCCCGAAGGTTACTCTGCTTTTCACAGTTATCAAAAGGGAACACACTTTCAGCATAATAAATCAAATTGCATGTTCAACAGAAAAGTAGTTACCAGATGAACAAAAATAGTACATTGACAAGTTACAATAGATGAGTGAATAAATGGGTGAATATTCCACTACCACCATTAGTTAAACCATCACCATCCCTCCTATCCCATCACCACACCACCACCACCACCCATCACTTCCCCCACACCCATCACCACCACCTCTCCCACTCAATCACTGCCCCCACCATCAACCTCCACCACCACCACCCAGCACTTCCCCCACACCCATCATCACTGGAAATCAAGGTTTGTGATGATAGAAGGTTGTATTGTAGATTTTCGCCCGTTCAGCGTGCGGACGACCGCCTTTAGCCCAATTGCGGCCGCACACGCCCACCGAACATGGCAATCTAGTCGCAGCTTCCGGATCAACGCCGAAACCCAGCTCCGGGTGTTTTTAACACACCATAAACCAGCCAACTCTTCTGTCCACGCGCCACAGGGTCGATCGCCGAATTGTCGATGTACCTAATTATTGGCGTGGACAGAAATGCCGGGAGTTTATACCTCGACGGGACCTGCACGAAAACGAGCCGCTTTAGCAGCTCGTTCCGTATGCGATTGCCGTGCGGTTTTATATCGCCAACTCCCGTCGGACCAGATGTACGTTTTATCGGCTTATAATCAGCCAGCTAATATCCCGAACGCAATTATGGCAGTCAATGTAGGAAGAGACGCAACGAGCAGGTGACATTCAAAAATGGGGACATTTATTCATACAGGCACGTAAGCAGTCAATGGGGGAATGGGGGCAGGACACGATCAAAAAGCCTACAGCCGATGTCTACTTATTATGTACAAGCACGTACTTGCTCACAATTCTACTTAGAGACAAGGCGCCACAGACTTTCATACAAAAACCCAAGAAAGAAAGAAAGAACAGGCTCGTAAGCCTTTATTATTGTTCAGAGCCGGGATGACCGAAGGGGCTCCGAGAGACGGAGCAGGCTACCTGGCCACCCTCGTGGTGACTCGCTGGGTCCTGGTTCGGGTTGGCGACCCTTGGTGTCTGTCTCGCTGGATCGTTGCCAACGCTGCAGCGGCTTCGAATGGTGGCTTGGTGGGTCAAGGGCCTTGCGAGATGAGCCTGACTCTCCACTGCCGTCTGGCTGCGCTCCAAGGCTTCTCCCACGAGTAACTGCTCCAGCGATGACGACACTCCACTTTACTTCCTCCAACTCTCAACCGGCTCTCTCTCTCTCTCTCTCACGCGCCCTCTTCCCTCGAGCGAACGCGGCTTTTTATCGCCCCGAAGGGGAGGGCCGCGGTGGGCTTTTTCCACCCAAAATCAGCGCCCTCCTTCTCCTCACCTTTGAACCCTCATTCAGGTGGGATCGGCCCCGATCGAAGGCGAACGTGGTCGATGAATTGCTCTGGTTGTTATTGTCGTTGTTGTTAAAATAAAAGATAGAGACAGAATAACGGCGAACTGAAGATGCACAGCCCGGCACACGAATGATTCCCGTTATGCATTGGTGGGGAAATCTAACCTGTAACACGCACTTATCGACATAACTGATCTTTGGGGAACCTGAATGGTGATCTGTGAATTTCCACAACCGTGACAGTATATACATGTGAACAATGTTGTTTAGTCATTTGGGCAGCCAGAAATGGGTGTTTAAGCAGTTGGGCGGATGGCGTTCGCCCAACTGTTGTTCGCTGCTGGGGTAGCTATCATTTCTTGGAAGGGCGACTGTCGCTGATGCAGTGCCCCTCCACCAGTACACATTGGTACTCGTTTGGCTGACCTCGGAAGGATGACAGGCTGAGTCAACCCCCTGGTGTATTAATTCAGCAGCCAACAGGGCTGTTGTTCAGCAGCCAACAAGCCAACTGTTGTTCGCCCATCCTCCATCCGTGGAAGATGGCGTTCGGAAGTGGGGGTAGTGGCGAAGATGGTGGTGGTTGATGTGAGGGAAATTGTAGCGTGGTTGGCATTGTGACGTACTTGGTGGCAGTTGTTGTTTGCGTGTAGGTTTGTTGCGTGCTTGGTGTTGTGGCATACTTGGTGGTGGTTGTTGTTTGCGTGTCGGTTTGTTGCGTGCTTGGCGTTGCGGCGTACTTGGTGGCGGTTGTTGTTTGCGTGTCGGTTCAAAATAAGATAGGTAAAGAAAAACGGCTATCTCAAAGAGTCGCAGCCCAGTGAACACGAGGAAAAAAAACCCTCGAAACAACGGTCGGGAAACCTATCTGAATACTCACTTACCAGGATAATTGACTAAGGACCTATATGGTGTTCTGCGAATTTCCACAGCCATAACAATATCAAAGCGTGACTGCTGTCGGGTCGGTTGGCAATAGAGTTGAGATTGGCTCGGAATTTCTTCGCCTCGGTGGCAGGGAAGTTTACATGCTGAAGAGAGTTTTCGGTGATGTGGGTCGGTTATGGTGGTGTAATTGGTGCAGGAAGAGAAAGACCTTGGTACCTGGATTTTAAGTTTCTGTAAGAACAGTTATGACACTCAGCTCAAATAGGATGCGTCAGTTGTGAATGTGTTCTTCAAGTGCGAGGGAATAGACGCCTCTCTTCCGGTCTGGGTCCATCTGTTCTCTTATCCCTCTACTTTTCTCAAACATAGTCAGGTTCTTACATAATGCCACTTGTGGTTAAATTCCCCCAATCCAAGCGTCCTGCCCACCTAAACTTTTGTTCCTGTTTTCTCACACTTTTGGAACTGCCTTCCGAAGGTGTTTCAAACGCACTCTTCCCCCCAAGTGCTTCAAACAAGTAGTAAGCCACTATCTCATGTCCCCCCAATCACGACTCAATTTTTTTCCATCCTCCATTAACCCTTCCGAATCCAAACCTCTAACTTGCAGTTGCTGTTTCTCCTCCCTTCTCCTCTTCTCTTTTTCTATTCATTCACTTCCTTAGTTGTTTGGTCGCACAATATCCAACTGTCTGTACATTACCCTTTCACCTCTTCCATGAGCCTAGGTTTTTGTATCCATAAATAAATAAAATAATTGCTGCCACTTTTTCATGTATGGTGAGCGAGATAAAATGTCAGATTTGCATTGAGCCTGTTGTTGAACTCTGGTGGAACTGAGGTTCGATCGTGAGATTTGGGAGCGCAAGTTCCCATTGTTGGGGTTTATTTTTCCAGAAGGAAAAGGTGAGCTGCTTCATGGTGTTTGGCTTTGGATAAGGCATTAGGCATGATAGCTAGAGGTGTGAATGGATGAACTGTTGAGAAATGAATTCTAGCCCCTGTCTGTATCCAGAGATGAAGACAATATCAGATAGTTCAGACTTGACCAATATACCCATTAAAACTACCGGATGTGATGGTGCCTTGGACGTTCCCCGAATAGAAGACCTTTCCCAGCAACATGATCCGAAGAGCTTTGAGGATACGAAGCAAAGTTTGGAGTATAAATGATAAAATCTCTCCAAGTAAGAGCCTTCAGGGGAAATGCGAGTTTGGGATCCAGCATTTTGGTTCGTATCACAAAAGGACTTGGCAGTAGTTTCAGGTCGGATGTGAAGCCTGTGGGAATGGTGGTAGTTATTCACCCCAAAATTAGTAAGATGTCTTGGGTGTAAGGATGAGTGAGAGAGAGACGAGGAGAGAGAGACGGGGAGAGAGAGAGAGACTGAGACGAGAGAGGGAGACGAGAGAGAGAGAGACGGAGACGAGAGAGAGAGACGGAGACGAGAGAGAGAGACGGAGACGAGAGAGAGAGACGGAGACGAGAGAGAGAGACGGAGACGAGAGAGAGAGAGACGGAGACGAGAGAGAGAGAGACGGAGACGAGAGAGAGAGAGACGGAGACGAGAGAGAGAGACGGAGACGAGAGAGAGAGACGGAGACGAGAGAGAGAGACGGAGACGAGAGAGAGAGACGGAGACGAGAGAGAGAGACGGAGACGAGAGAGAGAGACGGAGACGAGAGAGAGAGACGGAGACGAGAGAGAGAGACGGAGACGAGAGAGAGAGACGGAGACGAGAGAGAGAGACGGAGACGAGAGAGAGAGACGGAGACGAGAGAGAGAGACGGAGACGAGAGAGAGAGACGGAGACGAGAGAGAGAGACGGAGACGAGAGAGAGAGACGGAGACGAGAGAGAGAGACGGAGACGAGAGAGAGAGACGGAGACGAGAGAGAGAGACGGAGACGAGAGAGAGAGACGGAGACGAGAGAGAGAGACGGAGACGAGAGAGAGAGACGGAGACGAGAGAGAGAGACGGAGACGAGAGAGAGAGAGAGACGGAGACGAGAGAGAGAGAGAGACGGAGACGAGAGAGAGAGACGGAGACGAGAGAGAGAGAGAGACGGAGACGAGAGAGAGAGAGAGACGGAGACGAGAGAGAGAGAGAGACGGAGACGAGAGAGAGAGAGAGACGGAGACGAGAGAGAGAGAGAGACGGAGACGAGAGAGAGAGAGAGACGGAGACGAGAGAGAGAGAGAGACGGAGACGAGAGAGAGAGAGAGACGGAGACGAGAGAGAGAGAGAGACGGAGACGAGAGAGAGAGAGAGACGGAGACGAGAGAGAGAGAGAGACGGAGACGAGAGAGAGAGA
>NC_140961.1:33459785-33502285 GCF_056783735.1 Eptatretus burgeri
TGTTTTTCCCGTTTCGCTTCGTCTTTTCTTTAATTGAATCTACATCTTATTTCACCTAAAGGGTTGGTCGTGGGCGAAATATGCCCAATAATTAATCGGAACCGTCGAGGTTGACGATAACACCACTCGGTTATCCCGATAGTACGGAACGGGTTGCTTAAAGTGGCCCGTGTCCGAAGTCGACCTGCGACGAGGTGCGATCGCCCGGTCTACCCTCCGTGTGGGTACTTAGGTAGGTCGAATTTGGCGAACAACCCTATCCCACGCGGGGGGCCGATTGGCACGATCGTGGTGAGGCCGAAAGGCCCACCCGTGACTAGTTCCCGGCGTTGGTCCGAGAGAGTCACGACGGAATTGTCCGTCCGGTGGACGACGTGCCGCGATTCGAGTTACGTGGCCGCTCGCACGCCGGCGGGCGCGAATCCGCAACAATATATATTTCCTGAGCAGTGGGCACCATAGCAGTTTGGGGAGGATACAGGATGGGGACGACAAGGAAAGCAGTTCCTGACATCGAGTGCGACGCTGCCACCATCGTGAGTATTAGGGTCTCTCAAAGCAGTGCAAGGAAGGGAGACGAGCGAGTCCGATTTTGTCTGTGAAAGACTAGTCTCTTTTCGACAGATGGCTTCTGTGGGTGAGGTGGTGACCTGCAGAGAGATTCGTGAGGTTTGGAGCGTTTGCCTCTGATCGAGGGGTGTAAACATGTGGAGTAAAAATTGAAAAGTCAGGAGCAGGCCAGAGGGGGCTTTACAGGGAAGGATTGATGAGTACATTTGCATTTTGTCGGCAACGCATTGGTTCAAGCATCTGCTGACTGGGAGCTCACTGGTTCGAATCCCGGCCGAGACATACCAAAGACTTTAAAAATGGTATGTGCTGCTTCCCGTCTGGCAGTACGAGTTGGTGGACGTTATAATGGTGGACTAACGGTGATATTCGCAGCCATGTGCTGCATATGAAAGAAGTTTAACGCTTACCATTTCGATAGAATAGGGCATTGGCAACCATAGCACAGGCTTTGATGGGCCTTGAGGTCTCCTCTTGCATTTAGCGTTGTTGTTCAGGAACTTTTTGTTTTGTTTGTTTCATTTATTTATTTAACTTGGACTCGTTCCTTGGGTGAAGAACCAGATTGTTGAGTGAGTGTTGTACCTTGTACTTATGTGATTGCTGATGGTTGATTTACTCTGCTTATCATGTTGATCATGATGTCTTGTCTCATCTTTGGGCCCTTTCATTAATTGTTGGTCTCGTTAAAAAAACAATTTCCCTCCCATTTTATGCATTCATGGGACCCCAGCTAGCTGCCTTTTGTGGGGGTTTTCTTTTTGCACACTGTACGTCATTCAAATTTGACGACGAGAGTAAGACACAATTAAGGAATCGTTGCGATTGTGGGAGATAAAACGATATTTGATAGAAGATGAATTGTTGTTGTTCGAATCTTTCGCCCTTTGGGTGTTTTGTGTTGATTGTACTCTTATCAGCATGTCAGTTAGAAATTTCTCTGAAGCCTTCATTTGACATGATCACCAGAAACCCCTCTTGTGGCTTAATGATCTCACCTCTGACGTCGCTGTAACTTCCCACCATTCACAGAGGGTGGACGTTCCCCGAACGTGCATGTTCTTGCCTCTGGGAACTTGTGAACAGAGAATCTTTTTGATGTCTCGTTGAAGGGATCTTGTCATGCGTTGAGTTCGTGTACAGACAGGGGAAGAGGTGCTCAAAGTTGTGCTCTCCTCCCTCCTTTCCGCTACACCGAATAAGATCGTCAGTATTGTTTTGTTTTCCTTTTTTGTACTTTCCAGCAAGTTCCACTGTTCCCAGCAATGGGTGTTTCCTGATACCTTTACAACAGGAAAGGCATGCTTTCGGCTCTGAGAACTTGTGAAAAGAATCTTTTTTGATTGCTCTTGATGTTATTTTTGCGTCGGTCCTGAAGTGGAATCTTTTTGAGGCCCTTGAAGATGACGCTTTGTGCATCGAGATGTTTGCTGGAGTCGATGGACAGGTTTTGTGCATTGACTGATACATGCTGTTCTTATTCACTTGCCTCTCATTGTGCCCCAAACTTCTCACCCGTTTTGTGGATTGCAGGTTGGTTACCATTACTGTGCTGAGGGGGACGTCAAGCTGTGGATCATTTTTATGAACCGGAGGAATTGTCTTGCCTTGATGATGCCCGAGAACATCCCTCCGTTAAACCCTTAAAGCATCCATCGAAATGTATTTGGTAAATGATCCCTTGTAAGTTTTTTTTAATTTTTTTCCCCTTGGTGAACAAACATTGAATATTTTTTTTTTCTGTTGGGGGTGAGAGGGAGGGTTGGGGAGATGGAAGGGGTGAGTTGAGGAATGTGTGGCTCACATGGTCGTGTCATTGTGTGTGATGTTGGACGTTTATTTGCTTGGAAGTTTGGGAGAAGTCTGTGATTTGATTTTGGATTGCGGTTTTGTATTCAAATGGCTATTCTCCCCCCCCCCCTCACCCCTTCCAAACCCCCAAGTTTAAGTTGATAGAATTATAGAATTCTTACATTATACAGGTTTTTTTTTAACATTCCAGGTAATGTTTAATGTGATAGTATCAGCTGTAAATCCTTGTGCATCTGAATTGTTTGCTTGGCTTGTCTTTTTAAATAAAATGTTTCTCCACAACAAAGATGTACATTTTTGTGCAATGGAAAAAGCCTACTTTATACTCACTTCCAAGTGAAGCTCGAGGCAATCGCAAAGGTTCCACCTGTATTTTCACCCGCAGCTAAAAGCATTGTATTTGTTGTTCCGTCTATTGATTGTCTTTTTTTCAGGTTGTCTGCCTGTGCTGATGTTCTATTTTCTCTGCAAGCGCTTGTCCTATCGACACGAAATTTTTATAAGTGCAACTTGTTGTGCAGAATGTTTTAATGATAATCATAGAGGTCATGGGGTGTGGCAGACTTGCTGGGAAAAAGGAAAAACTTTGGAACTCTATCTCTGAAACCACACCAAGGAAAAAGTGTAAACTTTTGACCATGGGAATGAGTGATTTAAAAATAATTTTTTTTTTGATGTTGTAGGTGTCTTCATATGATGTCATAATTGCATCGGTGGACCTCTACATCTGATCAGGAGGTCATCTCGGGATAAAATGGTCCACAGAAATTTATTTTAATATCATTGGTCATGTGATTTGACAGCCATATTGTTAAAAAAAAAAAAACTTTCAATAATCTCTGAAGTGGCTGAATGGAGGTGAAACTTTGCACACATGACTACATATTCATGAGGAACAAAAGGTTCACACGTGGTGTCATAGGTCACATGGTTTGGCAGCCATATTGGATTTACTCCCCCAAAAAAAACTCCACAATGGCTGGTCAGATCAAGAGGAAATTTCACATAAATGTTCCCCAAGCCATGGGTGTTCAAGTTTTTTTTCAGGAATAATTGAAAGGTCACATGGTTTGGCAGCCATATTAAATTATGTTTTCTCTGAAACCGCTTAAATCGATCGACGTGAAACTTCACAATTGTGATCTCGTAATAATTGGGAATATATATATTTTTTAATTTCAAATTGTTTAACTATTATATGCCTGATATATATATATATATATATATATATATATATATATATATATATATATATATATATATTTACATATATATATTTACATATATATATTTACATATATATATTTACATATATATATTTACATATATATATTTACATACATATATATATATATATATATATATATATATATATATATTTACATACATATATATATATATATATTTACATACATATATATATTTACATACATATATATATATATATATATATATATATATATATATATATATATTTACATACATATATATATTTACATACATATATATTTACATACATATATATATATATATATTTACATACATATATATATATATATATATATATATTTACATACATGTATATTTACATACATATATATATATATATATTTACATACATATATATATATATATATATATTTACATACATATATATTTACATACATATATATATATATATATATATATATATATATATATATATATATATATATATATATATATATATATATATATATATATATATATATATATATATATATAGATTGGGGCGTATTATGTGATTCCGTCCATCTTCGAACTCCCAAAGTTTTCAACTTTCACGTTTCATATTTGGGATAGAGGTACAGACTGTGGAGACGGTGTGTCGTGACATACGTTCGTCATCTAAAGTGGTTGCCATGGCAACCAGGATGCTGTTTTCCATGTTGCACAATTTTGTATATACTTTGTTAATAATGTGGCAGTGAAGTGTTGAGGTGTTTTTAATCATGTATCAGTGAGATGTTTTTATACGCCTGATATATATATATTTTAATGATGTGGCAGTGAGGTGTTTTTTCACCTCCGCCACCTTCGAAGATGGATGGAGGTTACTGTTTTCACCCCTTTCTGTTTATTTGTTTGTGAATAGTATTACGGAAAAATTCCTCAATGGATTTCGATGAAACTTGGTGGGGGGGGAGGGGTTAGGTATGGTCCAAGGATCATGTCATGAGATTTTGGACTTGGTTTAAAGTCCAATATGAAAATTTTTTGTTTTTGCATTTCTGCATGTTTTAAGTGATTTTCAACCACCCCCCCCCCCAAAAACAGAAAATTTTGCAACTTTTTAGGTCATCTCTACGGAGATGACCTAATAAAGCTGGACCAAATGTCCGTCCGTCCGTATGTCTACAATTTTTCTTTCCGATCTTGATGAAACTTAGTATGTGGGTAGAGGTCGATGAGTGTTGCACAACGATATAACTTTTGTCTGGGTTCAAGGTCAGGGATGAGGTCATGAGGTCAAGTAAGTTATAAAAATCGCCATTTTCAAAATCTATCGAGTCTGCCATTCTACAAGATATTTGGCAACTGTTTATGATAGTAAAAAATATTATCTTATATTTAACTGGACAGATTTTTGAATTTCCTTCCCGTTTGATCGTCACGTGATCTGGAAGATGGCCAAAAACGCTGATGCAATTCGCAAAGAAGGAAAGAAGGAGAAATGAAATATAAATATAAAACATTTTTAGGCTTTTATATTTCTACATTTTCTGCTGAAGGAGCAAAAGTTTCAAAACCCAAAATGTAAATGTCGGCATTTATTTTCAAAATATAATTTCGTGTGCGCGCCAGAATGCTGAGTCATCTTTAACCAAACTGCAGTTTGAGCTGCGCAGTAGAACTGCACAGTAGTCTTTGGTCATAACTGAACATTGAGAACTTGTGGTATTATAGAGATGACGTGGGGTAATTTTTTTTTTTAAAATTCGATTTTATTTTTCAAAAATGTATTGTGCCCGATATGTTCTCGTGGATCAGGCATTGTGTGGTGGAGGTTTGTGCTCGACTGAGTGCTTTTCTAGTTTAATAATGTGGTAGTGCGGTGTTTTTATATGCCTGATATATATTGGGGCGTATTATGTGATACCGTCTGTCCCTGTCTGCATTTTAACTCCCAAAGTTTTCAACTTTGGTATATAGGTACAGATGGTGTCATGGCATTTGTTTGTCGTCTAAAGTGGCTGCCATGCCAACAAGGATGCTGCTTTTTATGTCCTAGCACAATTTTGTATATACCTCTCTCATGGCTTCCGGTTCTGGGTTTGGAGTGTTGAGAGGTCTCCTTAGGGGCTCTCTGCTGATGTTAAAGTTAAGTTTCTGGTTGTTATTTGTCCCATTTTAACTGTTTAATTTTCTCACCTACATGTTACTGTGTGTTCCTAGTTTGATTTTGTTTCAAAAATCGTGCTATTTTGTGAGTTTTTTGTCGATGTTCTTTACCGGGTGTTTGAGGCCGAGGCTTGAGGCCTTCCGGTTACCCTGGGTGTTTGATCATTTTTTATCTTGCCAAAACGAAGTTTTTGCAAGATGTGTCAGCTTGTATGTTTTTTTTTTTGTTTTTGTTTTTTTTTGTCTGTAATCATGTATAAAAAATTCTGCAGAGCACAGTTATCATTGGAAATTTTTGTAACCGCATATCAGAGGCCTATAGAGGTCCCTTTCAGCGCACAAAATTTTGAAGGTCAAGGTCAAAGGTCAAGGTCACTTTGTCGCAAATGAGGGGAGTCGACGAAACCCTTATTTTTTGAGTAATTTTGATCGGATCGTCTTCAAACTTCATGGGAATATAGTTCATGGTCTGCCGCTCAGCTGATTAATTTTTGGTGGGGATTGGCCTTGACCTTCATGTTGTTTTTTTTTGTCTGCAATCATGTATAAATCACTTTGCAGAGCACAGTTATCATTGGAAATTTTTGTAACTTTGCATATCAGCAGCCTATAGAGGTCCCTTTCAAGGCATAAAATTTTGAAGGTCAAAGGTCAAGGTCACTGTTTTGCAAATCAGGGGAGTCGACGAAACCCTTATTTTTTGAGTAATTTTAATCGAATTGTCTCCAAACTTTATGGGAATGCAGTACATGGTCTGGCGCTCAGCTGATTAATTTTTGGTGGCGATTGGCCTTGATGTTCATGGTTAGCGCCTGAGATTAAACATATTTGACCCTAAGGTGAAATTTCCAAGTTTTAGGAACCATATCCTGTAGTACCTCAAATTGAACACCTCTGAGTGCTTTTGAGATATTTCAAGCTTGAGACATTATGAAGTCATTTGGTGACATAATGAGGCAAACGCATATTTTTCATGGTTACTCTGTAGAACGATTCTCATCGGAATTTCTCGTAGGCAGATATTCCTCAAGGAGTCGCTCCTGGTGGATAGCAGCTCTGTTCACCTCAGTGTGACCTTAAAGAAGTCACACGTGGTCACCTTTTGGCATGATACGGGTCAACATGTGGGTGACATTAGTTATATATTTATCTTTATTTTTTGTTTGTTTTGTTTTTTCTTCCCATTACCTTCAATTTCTATCCTTCCCACTTTCCTAAATAATCTCTTTATCTCAAAAAAAAAGCAATATGCTAAGCTTCTCTTGATTTTTTTTTTTTCTACAACACTTCCATGACCTAATCTGTTAAACTCTCAAACATCTATCTATAATTCCAGCAATATCTGTGTCTGTCTGTTACCACCGTTTCTCGACAATTGCTGGTCTGATCTCATTGAAACTTGCCAGGAATATTGCTGGGGCTGCATGGGTGTGTCTTCAACGTTTGATATCAATTGGACGAGCGGTTCCCAAGTTATGGTCATTTGTCAACCAATGACAGGACATGGTGCAATCACATCACAATTGATGTTTATTTATTATTTCTTTTGCACGATTGAAACTTGCCGGGGACCTGTGGATGTTCCTTTGAGGTTTGAAAGAGAAAGAGAGAGAGAGAGAGGCTGCACATACTGGCACTTTTTTCCAAATTCAGTGCAAACTCACCCTTCTCTCAAAGCAACCATCCCACTCTTCTCCCTCCAAGCCTCCCTCTCACCTATCTCCTCTCTCAAAAATTCCCCTCACTCATCCTTCTCAAAGTTACCCCCCACCTCTTCAAATCCTCAACTGCCTTCTTCTCCCTCTCTTGTCCCACAACTCCCAGCACCAGAGCCTTTTCTCCTCTTCATTCAGCCCCCAAGTTATTCTGCAATCCTCTACACTTTTAACAACCCTCTTTACTTCCCTCTTGCCCTGCCCCTATACTCAAATCCTCCTCCCTTTTCATTAAGTGTGGACCTCAAATATCCAGGGCCTTCACTCAAACATTTCAGATCTTTGCATACAGGGTGCCACTGACAAACAGAAACTTTCCTCTTCCAAGATGTGTCTGACTCCCAAGTATCTCTCTCTGGTCACTCCCTCTTCTGGTATGACATGACAGACCTGAGTCTTGTCCTCGTGGAGATGTTGCTCTCTTCATGCACTGCTCTCACTCTCCCACACCCACAGGAATAACTATGGCTATGGCTTCCACTCCATTCTCACCTCATGTTTATATGTGTACTGTACTGTCCACCTAAGAGTGATGACTATCTACACCTCACTATCTGAAAACATGGAATCTTATCCAAACTCTCTTCTTATGTGGTGACTTCAATTGTCATCATGGCAGTTGGCACTTATCACCTGTCGTGACACCTCAGCAAAAGCTTTCTGCAACTCAATTGTTCAATTTCCTGATTGAGATCTCAACCAATGGTACTTCATCTCTTCTGGATATGATTTTGACAAATTTCCCTGACAATATCTGCTGCTCTTCTTCTGTTCCAATCAGTTCTTCTGATCACATCCTTGTCAAAGTGGACATCTCTCTGGCAGTTATCAGAGAACCACCTCATCCTTGAGTGGCATTTTACTCAAGCTGACTGGCAGGGTCTCCAATCACTACTTTCTGAAACATCAACTTATCCTGGGAATTCTTTTAAAGAAACTTGCTCTCTCTGATGGATTTATTTACTCTTGTCTTCAGTTGTGCTACCATTCTTGCTGTCCTTGGTTTATTGGTGTTTGTGGTGAGGCAGTTGTCTTGAAACAACTTGCCTTTGCCTCCTTGAGAGCAAACCCAACTGAGGGCAATCTCAGTTCTTTCCAAAGCTTGGAACTTGTGTATATCTATCCTCAGGAGAGCCAGAAAACAACATCTTTAGTCTGAATTCTGAAACTCTCCCTTCTCAAAATCCTGGTGGTGTTATATCAAATCTGTTTCTGGTGTATGTTCCACTCCATCTCCTCCTTTTCCTCAAATGGCTGCACTGCTGATACTTCATGTGAAAAGGCTGAAAGCCTAAACTTGGTGTTTGTAGTTAAATTGTGTTGTAAACCTATCACTTTATCTACCCACCTTATCAAGTTACATCTAACTGTCCCTGGACTCTGTCCTTTTCTCTTAACAAGGTGGAGAGTTTGCTTTCAAACCTCGACTCAGATTCTGCAACTGGTTCAGATGGTATCAGCTCATGTGTCCTCAAAGCCTGCTTTTGCTCATCCTCTGTTCACTGTCTAATTTGCTGAAGGTTATCTGCTTGGAAATCTGCAAACATCTCTGCCCTGCAACTACAGACCAATCAAGTGCATCAGCAAGGTTATGGAATCCATCATTGCTTCAGACATGAAATCCTTCCTCTTATCCAATGGCTTGATTTCCGATCATCAATTTGGTTTCAGACCAGGTCACTCTTCCCTGGATATGCTGCTTCTGCTCTCCCAATGGATTGAGGTCCTCAATGGCAGACATGAAATCTCTGTTGTATCACTGGACATATGTACTTTTGATATGGTGTGGCACCCTGCCCAACTTACCAAATTCTCTTTCCATGGTATGCAAGCTTTACTCCACTTATTGCTGGCAGACTCTCTGTTGTCATAGACAATGTGTTTTCCTAAATGGAGTTCTTTTTTCCACTCTTCTTGTCCATGCTGGAGTTCTTCAAGGTGGTGTTTTGGGCCTTGTTCTGGTTTTCATCAATGATCTCTCTGCTGATTACTCCACCCTCTGCCATATTATTGGGCATCCATCAGACAAGCAAGTAGCAGCTTGTTTGAATCAAAAAGTGGTCCAAGATGTTGACCACGTGTTTCAATCCAGATAAATGGTATTGTTTGTTTATTTGAAACGACTGTTTAGGAAAGATTTCATTGACTTTAACAATCTTCTGGAAGAAGTCTTTTTTTTTTTTTTCTTCGCCTGCTAATTTTGTTTTTCAATTTTTGTGAACTAAAATAATGGAGGAGGAGGAGGAACAACAACAAGAAGTCCTGGTGGAGGGGCACTGCATCAGCAACAGTCACCCTTCCAAGAAATGATCACAACCCTAGCAGCAAAGCTGCCAAATACAAGAAGCTGAAACAGGGCAGCACAACAACCTTTCATCTTGTAACTGACACTACATATTGTTGTGGTTGAGGAAATTTGCAAACCACCATTCAGGTCCCGTAGGTGAGATATCTCTAAGTATGTGTAGTTAGCCACAAACCCGTTGTTTAGAGGGAATAAATGTCATTCATTCGGGCTGTGACCCTTTTAGATAGCCGTTTTTCTTTTACTATCTTTATTTTGGACCAACCGCCATTACTACCACCACAACCACCACCAACCGCATATTGACAACCACAGCCACCTTCTCCAGAACCACCTTCACAACATCCACCTTCTCCACAACCGCTTTCACACACCAACCACCAACCGCAACGCCGCTTCACAACAGCAACGCCAACAGCCACGACCTTTTCCGTCACAACCATCGCATCACCGCCATTCCCGCGCCGCTTGTGGGCACCGATACTGGACTCGTACAGGGCGCGCACCGAGCAGCGGGTGCAAAAACACCAGCCTTTCCGAGAAATCGGATCAAGAATGATTCACGCCCACTTCTGTTCCGTCCTATCAGCGAGCGTGGGGCGATTTGGCCCCGCCTCCAGGCGTGTCGGAGTATAATCGCTATATGCAGATTCGCGGATCAAGAATGATTCACGCCCACTTTTCCTCCGTCCAATGGGGGAGCGTGGCTCCGCCCCCGAGCCGTTCCTGATCCAAAAATCTGCATATGATTTCTCCTGTCGGACTATAAAGCGCCGAGTGCGGGGCGAATTACGGAGAGTTGAGAAGAGGAAAGAGTTGGAGAGTTGTGGCGGCGGCGAAATCAGTCGAGAGAGTGTCTGTCGGGGTCCGGAGAGGCTGGAGAAGCCAAGAAGCTTTGTGGAGGTCTGCGCTCGTGTCAGAGTCGGGGAGCTGCGGAGAGGGGAGGCCGGGAACGCGGTCGAGGTCGCAGTGGAGTCGCTCGTCGCGGGACCCAAGCCAGCCAGATATCCTCTTTCCCCCGAGCATCAACAACCCCCCCCCCCCCCCCGTTTCCCCCCCCGCGCTGAGATAGTGTGAGAAGGGGGCCCCGTTCCCACCCCATTCCAGGCAGTGCTAGCAAGGCCCGCGGAGTCGGGGCGCCGCCGCCATTTTGCGGCTCATCACCAGACGGGTAGGCTCGACGCGGTCTCGGCCCCAGGCCCGTCCTGCCCCCTTATCGTTGAGGGTGGCCCCTTTTTTCTTTTGCTTTGGAGTATATGTGTTGTCGGCGCCGTTTGTGAAGTAAAACTGTGTAAGTGTTGCCGTGTGCTCACGTAGTCGGTAGTAGATCTGCATTGTGTTTCTTTTGTTGCAATTGCTTTTGGTGCATAATTGTCGTTTCTTCTTTTGTTACATTTGCTTTTGGTGCATAATTGTGGTAATTGTATATGTGTGCTTTCCGTTTGCCACGGAATAAATGTGCCTTATGTTGAACTGTTTTTCCCGTTTCGCTTCGTCTTTTCTTTAATTGAATCTCCATCTTACTTCACGTAAAGGGTTGGTAGTGGGCTAAATACGCCCGAGAATTAATCGGAACCGTTGAGGTTGACAATAACACCGCTCGGTTATCTCGATAGTACGGAACGGGTCACTTAAAGTGGCCCGTGTCCGCAGTCGACCTGCGGCGAGGTGCGATCGCCCGGTCTACTCTCCATGTGGGTACTTAGGAAGGTCGAATTTGGCGAACAACCCTATCCCACGCGGGGGGCCGATTGGCACAATCGTGGTGAGGCCGAAAGGCCCACCCGTGACTAGTTCCTGGCATTAGTCCGAGAGGGTCACGACGGGATTGTCCGTCCGGTGGGCGACGTGCCGCGATTCGAGTTACGTGGCCGCTCGCACGCCGGCGGACGCGAATCTGCAACACTGGTGTCAGGAGTGGGATACAAACTCATCCCCCTCCTCGCGGCACTGGTATCGGAGAGCGGGAAAACGGGCTCTCCTGTCTCCAGCTAAATTCACGGGAATCGGTCCAGGGGTGAGAGGAGCGACCCCCGATTCCCTCCAAATTACGAGCGATTTAAATTAACCCTTTACGAGAGATAAGATGGCGTCTCAAGGCGAGCGGGAGCTGGGGGTATTAGGTATGTGTAGTCATGTAGGATCCATGGCCCAGGTCGGTTCTTTTTATAATTATAACCCCACCACTAACTGTGGTCAGTGGGAGAGGCTTGAGCACGAACTTTGCCGGCAAACAGAGTCGCACAATGGAGCGGGCTGATATTAATGGCACAGCACGAGGCGTGAGCTCCCAGTCACGGCCTGTGCCATGGCAGGCGTGGCAGGATGACTATGCGAGCATTGGCAGGCTTCAGGCACAATTGGGGGATGTCTTGGAAAAGGTGAAGCGTTATGAAGAATATATCGAGGAGGTGCAAAGTGGAGTGGACGAGTCACAACGGCACGCAGACGCGCTTCAGAAAAATTACGTGTACGGGGGGACACAGCGATTGGACGATTTACTGGAACGAATTCGGTGGCAAAAACATGACTTGGCCAATAGAGTCGACAAATTATGTGGGGAAAAAGAATTTGGTAGTGTTTTATACCCATCAGTTGGAATATGCAAAGAGCAAACTGAACAAAAGAATAGAGGAACAGCAGATTGATATCTCCCAGGAAAGGAAACAATGGGAGGAAGAATGGAAAACCAAGCTCGAAAAGAAACAAAAGGAGCATGACTTGGAAGTAAAACAATTAATGGAAAAATTATTGGAGGAAGCAAGGCGATTCAAAGAACTAGAGGGGAGAGTGAGGGAAATACAGTTGGAAGAGAAAAAAATGTGAACACGATGGGGAGTTGGAACAATTGAAGGAAGAAATAAGAACAGGCAATCAGGAAAGAGAAAGCCTAGAATGGAAGATAAAGAGTTGAGAGACAGCTCGAGGAAAGGGCGGAGGAATTGCTGGAAAAGTCAGAACAGTTCGAAGAACTGCAGGGAGAATTGAGGGAGAAAGGAGAAAGGAAAACAAAGCTCGAAAAGGAAAAACGCGAACAAGATGGGGAATTGGAACTACTGAAGCGAGAGGCAAGCCAGTTTAAAAGAGAAATCCTGGAAGGGGAGATAAGAATGGGAAAGGAATGGCAGAAAAAACTAAATGAATACAGTAAAAAAAGGGACTAATTGAGGAGGGAAGCGGTGGAAAGAAGAGATGAAATGAGTGAAGAAGCACGCAAATTGAGAAAGGAATTGGAAAAGAAAGTTTGAGTTACAGAAACACCAAAACAGAGGGAATTACAAAACGAGTTGAGGATGGTGAGAGAAGAAAGAACGACAACAGAGAATGAAACGTTAAGGAACCACACTGTACAGATCGAACAGCTGGAAGCGAAGGTCAGATTAAAGAATGAGGAACAAGAAAGAGTACTGAAAGAACAAGGAATGAGACAGGAGAAGGAAATCAGCCAACTGAAGGAAACCACGAGATTGCAGAATGAGATGCAAAAAAGAGTAATGATGGAAGAACGAATCAGACAGGAGAAGGAAGTCAGCCAACTGAAAGAAATAACGAGATTGCAGAATGAGGAACAAGGAAGACAGTGGAATAGGAAATACAAAGAACAAGGAATGAGACAGGAGAAAGAAATCCGTCAATTAAAGGAAACAATGAGATTGCAGAACGAGGAACAAGAGATACAGTGGAATAAAAAACTGAAAGAGTATGAATTTGAAACTGAACGACAAAAGGAAAAAAATAGGTTGGAATACGAGAAGTTGAAGGAGGAAGGAATGAAGCAGGAAGGAGAAATCAGGAGATTGAAGGACACAAGGAGATTGGAGAGGGAAGAACGAGAGGAACAATGGAATAGAAAACAAAAAGAACATGAATCTGAGGTTGACCAATTGAAAGAAAAGCTGAGGCTGGAGTACGAGGAGATAGACAAAGAACAGCGAATGAAACACAAAATGGAGATGAACCAAATGAAGAAAACCATGAAACTGGAGAAGGAAAGACAGGAGAGGAAACGAGGAAGAGTAAGGAGAAGGCAGCAAATGAAACACAAAAAGGAGATTAACCAAATGAAGCAAACCATGAAACTGGAGAAGGAAGGACAGGAGAGGAAACGAGGAAGAGTAGTGAGAGAACAGCGAATGAGACACAGGAAGGAATTGAGCCAATTGAAAGAAACAATGAGATTGGAAAACAAAGAGCAGGAGGAACAGTGGGAGAGAAAAGAACAACTATATGAGTGTGAAATTGAACAACTAAAACTGAGAGCGAGATTGGAGTCAACGGAGATTGAGGAGCTCCGGAGGGAGAACGAACAGCTAATGGGGCTCAGAGAGAAAGAACGACTCAGATGGGAAGGAAAAAGGAACCAGGAAGAGACAGAAATAAGGAACAAGGAGAGAAAATGTATAGAGACACGGGAGACAAGAGACGAGGTGAAAGTAATTGGGAGGGAGAGAAAAGAACAATTAACACTGAAAGCAAGGAGGAGGTACGCGGAGATCGTGAAAGAGCAAGGAGTGAAACAGAGGGAAGGACGGGAGCGACTTAAGGAGAAAGCAAGGTTGACCTACATAAAGATAAGGGAAAGACGCCAGAAAGAAGCAGAGGCTAATAGACACGAGGGGACAACAGAAACGAATAAATGTACAGAGACACTGGAGATGGGAACGATAGAGGGAAGACTACACGATGAAGACGGGGTTAGAGACACACACACACACACACACACACACACACACACACACACACACACACACACACACACACACACACACACACACACACACACACACACACACACACACACACACACAGGTAGTGGAGGACCATGAGGGGAGCTGGCGGACTGGGTGGAGACCCAGTGCGAGCAGCTGGATGGCCTCCTCCAGGAATGAGGGGAGGGAGTATGCCCCCTTGAGGCGAGTCACGACCAGGTGGGTTCGGTCGTGCTTTGCGAGGTTGAGGGGACGGGTGCTGTGGACAGGTGCACGGAGAGCCTGGGGGGTATAGAGGCCCCGGAGACCCTTGTGGGGACACGAATCCCCAGTGTGGTTGTCCCGGTGTGTGTGGTGTCGAGGTGTGTGTTCACGAGTGTGGCGAAATGCGTGCTGCAACGCACGCATAGCGCGGGTGCAAGGGCGTGTGTGAGAGCGACCGGGTGGGTGACAAAGACCCCGTGTGTGGAAGCGACCCCGTGTGTGAGTGGTGTGGTGGCGACTGTGCCGGAGTACGTGCTTCCCAGAACGCCGTGTGTAAAAGGGGCACCGCAAGTGGAAGAGGCCGTGTGTGTGAGTGAAACGGCCAGTATGAATGGAGCACCACGAGTGAATGGAGCCACGTGTGCGAGGGAGGTGGCATGCGTGAGTGAACGGCCGAGTGCAAGGGAGACCGTGAGTGTGAGAGAGACAGCGTGTGCAAGGTCGCTGTACGTGAGGGAGATGTCGGTCGGCATGTGTGAACATGCAACCGCGTCTCCCGGTGTGAGTTTAATGGTGAGGTGTGTTAGCATCGTAACACGCAAGTGTGCGTGTGTCGAATGGAGACGGCGACAGAGGGACAAAAGCCGGGTAGCGGCTGTAGCTGTTTTGGGGACCGTGCTGGGTTCACCCAGCAGCGAGCGTGCGGTCCGTGCTGTGCAACGAACGAGGCCCCCACGTGCTCGCTTGCGAGAGTGAAGTCCCGGTCCGGAAACGCCAGCGGTGGATTTGCCGATCCCGCGGACGGACAAAGTTTAGGCAGGATTACGGATTTGGACCGGACGGGTTCTCCACGCGGGCGTGTGTGTGTTAAGCTCCAACAGGCAAAGCACATGTGTTCGCGTGGGGAACCCCTCGAGACGTGGGGCTTGTGTTTTTTTTTTTATGCGCACAGTGACGTCATGGCTGCACGCGGGGTTGGAATCCGGCAGGAGGGGTATCCCTGCCGGATGGTACCGTCCAAGGAGGGACGAGGTACACGTGCAGCTGCATGACGTCATGGGCAGGTGCAAAGTGCACGAGCTGTGAGTTGCCGCGCTGGTGCTGCGCATGAAAAAAAAAAAAAAAAAAAAGCCTCACTTTCGGGTGAACAGGATTTCCTGGGCAAGGGGTGGATGATCCCCTTGGCCAGGGCACAGGACGAAACTAGTTAGGGGGAAGGGTTAGCTTCGCTAGACCGGCTCCATGGGGCATAGCAGGGGTAAGTCCTCATGGGGCCCGTGGAATGGATTAGTTGGAGGGATTGTAGCAGATTTAGGTTGGGAAAGTGATTTTTGGGACATCTGAGGACATGGACAGACTTGTGAATGTGTCGAGGGGACGTAGTTTAGCTACGTAGTGTTAAATGGAACGTGCTGTAGTATAAGGGACGACGTGGGAGCACGAGTTAGTTAGGGGATGTAGTTAGAAGGATGGCAGAGTTCAGTGGTGAGTGTGTTGAAGAGTTGTTGGTGAGTGAAGTGGAAGCATGTACTTGGTGAGTGAGTGAGGCCAGCGGGTCTGTGTGTATGGAGCGAATGGGGACTGCATGGTGCGATGAGTGATTGGGGGGAGGAGTGACTCCCGCCCAAGGGACCCTGGGGTCAGTGTAGAGTGAGGGCGGGGGGGGTTAGTTAAATTGAAAAATGGAGGTCGTTTTGTTGTTGGTGTGAATGTCGGCTCGAAACCCATTTGGAGGGGTGCAGGAGCCCTGTTGACGGGCTGGGAGCGTGGCTGCGAAAGGTGAGTATCGCTGAGTGGGTACCCCGGGCACCAGGCTAGTCGGCCGTGGTAGGCCAAGGGCCCATGGCGGGCCGGGATAGCGTAGTGGGCACGGGTGCGCCTGCTTGGTGCGGGGGCCCGGGGCGCCATTAGCCGTGTGGGCAGTGGTGTGGGCACGGGTGACCCTCGGAAAGGGGCCTGGGAAGCCAGCCTGCCACGTGTGCGTTTCAGGAGAGGTGCCATGGGGGGCACTCCCCGGTGTTTAGGGAGCTGGTAGGTTCGGAGGCAGTGTAGTGCCCGGGGGTGCCATAGCGGGAGATTCGGCAGAGGGTCGTGCCTGCCAAAGGGAGCCACACGTCCCAGCCATGAAACCGTGTGAGGGCACGGAGAGAAAATTGGGGGGGCGAGGCCCGAAATTGTGAGGACACCAACACAGGCGACGGGAATCTGGGTTGTTAGAACCAATAGTTTAAGCGAGAGGCGCTTGTTGAAAGCCCCGGGGTAGTTTAACAGTTAAATGGATAGGGTAGAATAGGAAGTGTACCCTCCGCACCATCCATCCCCTCGCTCTCGTTGTGGGCCGCTGGACCCACTTTGTATTATAGATCGCTGAAGTCTGGGGAGGCCATTCTGAGGCTTAGATTGGGCCTCGACACAGGACGCTAGCTCTCCCTTGTTCCCCTCCGGGAAGGGAACGTAGGGGTTGGGAGTAGGATAGTAGACAGGATAGGTTAGCCGAACAAGGATGATAAAGGGGGTAAGGGGACGAATTATAGTGGGGAAGTAAAAATAAATAAAAAAATAAAAAAAAAGTTGGGGCTAAATTGGCTTTTACAAATTAAGGGAGTGGGTATGTACAGTGACAGGCAAAGGCGATAGGTGGGAGGGAGACAGGAAGGTAGGTCTGAGCCTGCCTTCCGAGTGGCCAGCACCACCGCACTCCCTCCACCAACCTCCACTGAACGGCAAAGGCTGGCCAGCTTCATCTGCTGGCTGTGTTGCTGCAAGGCCTGTGCCGGCCCACTTCATCTGCCGGCTGGCTGTTTTTCTTCAAGGCCTGTGCCGGCCAGTTCGTCTGCAGGCTGTGTTTGCCTGATCACCTTTGCCATGCCATGCCCACTGCCCCTGTTCACCAGCCCCGTTCAATTTTTGCTTTGCCCCCCTGTTCATTGCCATGTGCGCCAGGATCAGAAAGCAACAGTTTGCAAGCTGCGAGAACTGCCCTGTTGGCAGCTACAACACGGGCCTGCAGTGGTGGCCCGTGCACCGTGTTTGTGTCCATCCATCCATTCGTTGTGCTCATTGCGTGTGCCACTTGAGCTGGCACGGAGACTGCGTTTGTGCAGCCCATGCACCGTTGTGGTTCACTGCGTTCAGTTCAAAAGGGAAAGCCTTGGACTGCGTGTGAGCAGCTGGCCACGTTCCCTGTCACCTGCATTGTTTGAGTCAGAGACTGCATCCGAGCAGCCTGGCTCCCTGCTAACTGCTTTCTTTTTGCAGAGTTCATTGATCCTGGGCCATGGTTTAGTGTAAAATTTGTAAGTTAAGGTTAAGATGTACTGTACATATGAGTGCTCCCCCGTCATGTCTGTCTTCGCGCCGGCAATTTTATTTAAGTCGTCCGTGTGAGTGGGTTTGTTGAGGTAGTTACTCAGCCCTCAGGTTATTTATTTTGGGGACACGAATACCATGAATGTCGCACTCAGGGATCCGTAGGTAAAATGTACTAGGGGAGAACTACACATGATGGCACACGAAAATTTGACGACTCGGGACGAGTCTGTAAAAAGGGGAGGGGGTAGTGTTGTGGTTGAGGAAATTCGCAAACCACCATTCAGGTCCCGTAGGTGAGATATCTCTGTAAGTATATGTGAAGTTAGCCCCAAACCCGTTGTTTAGAGGGAATAAATGTCATTCATTTGGGCTGCGACCCTTTTAGATAGCCGTTTTTCTTTTACTATCTTTATTTTGGACCAACTGCCATTACTACCACCCCAACCACCACCAACCGCATCTCGACAACCACAGCCACCTTCTCCAGAACTGCCTTCACAACATCCACCTTCTCCACAACCGCTTTCACACACCAACCGCTTCACAACAGCAACGCCAACAGCCACGACCTTTACCGTCAACTCACCCTCGCAACCATAGCATCACCGCCATTCCCGCGCCACTTGTGGGCACCAATACTGGACTCGTACAGGGCACGCACCGAGCAGCGGGTGCAAAAACACCAGCCTTTCCGAGAAATCGGATCAAGAATGATTCACGCCCACTTCTGTTCCGTCTTATCAGCGAGCGTGGGGCGATTTGGCCCCGCCTCCAGGCGCGTCGGAGTATAATCGCTATATGCAGATTCGCGGATCAAGAATGATTCACACCCACTTTTCCTCCGTCCAATGGGGGAGCGTGGCTCCGCCCCCGGGCCGTTCCTGATCCAAAAATCTGCATACGATTTCTCCTGTCAGACTATAAAGCGCCGAGCGCGGGGCGAATTACAGAGAGTTGAGAAGAGGAAAGAGTTGGAGAGTTGAGGCGGCAGCGAAATCAGTCGAGAGAGTGTCTGTCGGGGTCCGGAGATGCTGGAGAAGCCAAGAAGCTTTGTGGAGGTCTGCGCTCGTGTCAGTCGGGGAGCTGCGGAGAGGGGAGGCCGGGAACGCGGTCGAGGTCGCAGTGGAGTCGCTCGTCGCGGGACCCAAGCCAGCCAGATTTCCTCTTTCCCCCGAGCATCAACACCCCCCCCCCCGTTGAGATAGTGTGAGAAGGGGGCCCTGTTCCCACCCCATTCCAGGCAGTGCCAGCAAGGCCCGCGGAGTCGGGGCGCCGCCGCCATTTTGCGGCTCATCACCGGACGGGTAGGCTCGACGTGGTCTCGGCCCCAGGCCCGTCTGCCCCCTTATCGTTGAGGGTGGTCCCTTTTTTCTTTTGCTATGGAGTATATGTGTTGTCGGCGCCGTCTGTGAAGTAAAACTGTGTAAGTGTTGCCGTGTGCTCGCGTAGTCGGCAGTAGATCTGCATTGTGTTTCTTTTGTTGCAATTGCTTTTGGTGCGCAATTGTCATTTCTTCTTTTGTTACATTTGCTTTTGGTGCATAATTGTGGTAATTGTATATGTGTGCTTTCCGTTTGCCACGGAATAAATGTGCCTTATGTTGAACTGTTTTTCCCGTTTCGCTTCGTCTTTTCTTTAATTGAATCTCCATCTTACTTCACGTAAAGGGTTTGTAGTGGGCTAAATACACCCAAGAATTAATCGGAACCGTCGAGGTTGACGATAACACCGCTCGGTTATCTCGATAGTACGGAACGGGTCGCTTAAAGTGGCCCGTGTCCGAAGTCGACCTGCGGCGAGGTGCGATCGCCCGGTCTACTCTCCGTGTGGGTACTTAGGTAGGTCAAATTTGGCGAACAACCCTATCCCACGCGGGGGGCCGATTGGCACGATCGTGGTGAGGCCGAAAGGCCCACCCGTGACTAGTTCCCGGCGTTAGTCCGAGAGGGTCACGACGGGATTGTCCGTCCGGTGGGCGACGTGCCGCGATTCGAGTTACATGGCCGCCCGCACGCGTGAATCCACAACAATATTCAGTGAAGGTTGATGCCTTGATTTCAACTTCTCCACCCCTCCCCCCAATACTCAACAGACTCTCTCCTTAATTTAATACTTCACACATTGAAAGAGCTGACAAAGATAAATAATCAGAAAACAGGTGCAGGGAGGGGTAAATTAAATGACCTCATGAAGAGACAACCAATCCCTCAAAAGTGCAAGTCACACCATTTAACAAACCAATTCTTACATCCCCCCCAAAAAAATGCAGGAATCTCAAATTCAAAACAATTGCATGTTTATTTTTAATTCCAGTCAAAGTGGATTAAACCAGAACAAACCACATGCAGGTTCAATAGTACAGTTGAAACAGGAATTACGAGGAGAGAGAAGAACCATTATAGGATCTTCCAGCAATGCAATTCCACTTGAACAATCAAATATTCCCAAACTTCACCCCACAAAGCTTGCAGGTACACTGACCACTTGCACATGTGTAACCACATTACTTGGGGAAAAAAAAATTAAGCAGAAAACTGTGGACACTGAGGAGCAAAGTGCTGAAAGGAAGTATGGAGGGGTGCAATGGTTGGGGATGAGGGGTGGAAGGGTTGGGGGCAGCAGAGGCCATAATGTCAAAGTTGAAAGGTAAAGGAATGGGAGATGACACAAGGGGTCACCACCAAATATTGAGTTTGAAGCAAAGATTGAATATAATTACAATTATCCTCATATACTTAATCTCTCAAGCAAACAATGCAATCTCCTGGCTCACATTTCAATTCATTTAGCAAGGCTTCAGCTGACCACCGTCACCCTCGCTTACCATGCGCTTCCGGCCTCTGAAAAACAGTGAAGCATTTATTGGCAAGAGAACAAGGCTCTTGGCAAAAGCAAGAAGGCTTGGGCTTTTACTTTTTAACATGCTATTTTATAGATGGCCATTAGTTTTGGACAGAGGAAGAGGAAGCTGAAGTTTGCTTTTGGGAGTTGGTAGGAGCAATGAAAGTTCAAGATGGCTGTTTTACAACATAGTAATGAACCTTAAACAAAGCTGGACAGCACATTGGCAGACAGGCAACTGTGCATCAGTCACACATCACCTGGAAAACAGGATAAAGCATCAACAGGTACCTGCTTGGGCACTGACTATGCAGTTGCTTGCTGATGACTCCTTCTTTAAGGCAATTGTCCATAAAATGCTCCAGGATTGAGTGAGCCAGTGGCACATCCAGGATCAAGTCATCCATCGATGCAAACACTCGCTCAAAACCCTGCAGGAAAACAGATCAGGAAATGAGTCAGAACAAACCACATTCAAATAATTGATTCCCATTTGCTCTCCTGTTCTGCATAATGTACACCAAATGCAAAAAAAATTTAACAAAAAAAAGAAGAGCTTCCATAAAGATTTAACCTGTGTCAAACTGCTCCTCTCACAGGAGTGGTACCAATTGCTTCCAGCTTCAAATGGCCACCTCACCCGGTTCATCTGGTCGATTGTCAACACTCCAGAGTCCCAGAATGCCTTAAGCAGTTTCACAATCATCTGCCGCATCGTTTCCTTGCTGGATTCGAGGACCATTACCACAGCCTGTTGGGCAAATGAGCAATCAAGCATTGGTTTCCTCCCAAACCCAGAGGAATACCCTCAATCTATGTTATCCCAATTTGTACAAAAATAACAACACCAACAACAAAATTGCCACCAAGTTTCCAGGAAACCTGCCTCATAAACAAGTTCATGGTGGAAGTGGGGAACCTCAAGATCCTTGAGGCAATGTTCAGCCTCAGCCACATCCTCAGATGCCAAATACTCCCTGAGTAAGAGGTTCATCTGCAAACATCCACGAGGCCAGGAGTTTACCAGTCAGCAAGTTGGATGGATAAAAGTCTTTATTTATCCACAGCAACAAAAAAAAGAGAGTTAAATAACCAAACACATTGGCTGGAGAATAAAAATAAAGCAATCCATAAAACAAGCATGGATTTAATAAACAATGAGCCCCAAACTTTGGGTTAAAAGAAAAAATAAAAAATTTCAACAACTTTAACTTGTGTATCTGCCTCATGACCCAAATGCAATTTATTTATAAACATTTAAACTTTAATCACAGCAGTCCCAATCCATACCTCCTTTATGAGATGCTTAACAGGTCTCTGGCCACCACCCACACCCCACACATTGTCAAGCTTCAGGATGCTCCGCTTTATGCCAAGCAGCACTGAGGCTCTGTCCAAAGCTGCCCTTTTGGGGGAGGAGGGGGGGGGGGTTAACCAACACAGTGCAGGACTATAAGCATTTCAATTTCAAGGGCAACTTATTACAATTCCACATTTGTTCAATTCCCATCTTTGTACGATAGCCTTCGTGAGATTACAAAACACCAACACCTTTCGAGTCGACCCATTCTGCTCCGACCTTTGGACCAAATGTCTGCACTCCCTAAAGTCAGCCAAAACATTTTTAATGTGCATGAAGGGCCAAACAAGTCAAACACCAACAATCCATTACATGTGGGACTAAGGTTAGATAGATGCTCACAAGGGAAAACAAGTTTTGCACAAAATGTAAAGAGGCATTTTTTTTCAATGTAGGTCCATTTTTATTTTTTAAGAATCTCAGCAAAGTCATCTGGAGATCAAGTAAACAGGGATGACTCCAATTTGACAGCAGTAAGATCAGAAGATTTGTGCAAAGATGACCATGCCAAATAAAATATTCGATGAAAAAAAAAAAAAAGTCAGAAAGCTACTTGGACAACTACAACTACTTCATCCAATGAATTCCACCATTCTCTGTGAGGGTCAGCCTACAAGTTTGTCCCAAGTATCACAAAGCAGCTGGCCAGGCCTGCCCTGCCAATCACAGTTTGGCTTGAATGCATTTCAAGTCCACCAGGAACTGATTTGAGCATGATTGCAACAACTCACTTCTGAGCAAAAGACCATGGAATCTTCAATGTCCAATTAGTACTCAACATCCATCCAAAGGACAGCACACTTTTATGCAACACCTTAGCTGCAAAGCACCAACACAAGGGTTTCCAAGGAATGAACCCAACAAGACAGCTCCAAGGTAAGTTGTACTACCTCTGCAACATCTGGTCAGACCAGAGCTACAGAACAGATACAACTAGAAGGGCACTCAGTCAAGCACAAACCTCCACCACAAGAACATAATCAGGCCCAATACATTTTTGAGATATCATGCTGTACAGTCATGCACCACTTAACAGGGTTACATTCTGAGAAACACATCATTAAGCAACGTCGTTGTTGTGCAAACATCATTTTTTTTTTCGTTTTCATACATCATACTTACACATAACTACACACCTCGGCTATATGGTGTAGCAGTGTAGCCTATTGCTCCTCGGATACAAACCTGTACAGCATGTTACTGTACTGAATACTGTCGGCAATTGTAACACGCATCCAAGAGAGACGGAAGATGCGTTAGTTTTACCTTTGTGCTGTTCATGACGGCCATCGGTGTTGTTCGCAGCTGCTTCCAATCTTCTCTCGCATTGATTAATGAAAGGTGAATACATAGCATTTGGATTTTATAAATACATAATCATTGCATCGATGTTACAATTTATAAATGAAGAAACGAGCTCCTGTCAATTGTGATATATATTTTCAGAACAGTGCGATTGTTTTAACAACATAAAAAGCTTCACAAAAAAAAAAATTTTTGAGTTTTAATTTCAACTGTAACAATTTATTCACAGAATTCTTCAATTCAAAGGTAATTTACTTGCAAGAAGGTAAGCATGGAAACATTGTTTCAGTTTAAAAGCAGATTTACTTGAATCCCGATTTATCACGATGACATTTTATGGACCTCAACAATCGCATTATAACAGGGCCACACTCGTTTATTATCATTATGAAGTATTATGTACTGTACAGCATACATAATTGTATGTGCTATTTTTATAAGACTGGCAGCACTATGTCAGCTACATCACTCAGCAATAGGAATTTTTAAGATACATTTTATTTTTCAGAGCTGGCAGATCAGTCGTTACCCAGAACGTCATTAAGCAGCACATGACTGTATATAGTTTTTGGCCCCATCTCTCAATGGTGAAGAATCACTAAAATTAAATAATTCTCAGATCCAGATCTTCACCGAAATCAAATCAATTCGTCCTTATCACACACCCAACCTGTCCACAACTTTGAGATATCCTGTACACAGACAGACAGACAGAGCTATGAAAACAACCTCCTTCACCTTTGGTAGCAGAGGTAACAAATGTATGGTCATTAGAATTTTAATGCAATATTTAAATTTGCTTGATGAGACTAGAGCAACACCTGTTGTCACATGCATCATTCAGGAAAGTATGGTAATGATGCAATCCCTCCACATGGACTTGGGAGCTGCATCATTATTGGGCCAGCTTTATGATTTTTAAAACACCACAACCAAAATCCCTCAACACCTTGAGGTTGAACATCAACCAACACACTAAAAGCATGCATGTTCAAGAACAACACTTCAAAATATTGACAGAGTGAGAGATCGGCTACTGTACCTGGCATGCACACACGCCACACGGCCCTTGTGACTCTCGAGGAAATCCGCTGGCAAGATGTCATCGGCCACAGCACGCGCAACGAACTGACCCAACATCTGGAGACATGCCACACCAACCACATCAAGATGTTGATGCCTCAGGCTCATCCACAATTGCAACAACAGCATTAAACAGTGATCAGAAGAAACAATGAAGGGGGGTGGTGATTCATGCTCCGCAAACACCCAGGGCATTGGTTCAATTTGAACTGACTGCACACTTGACTATTGTGGATTTACACATTGCACACATTCACAGTTTTCAAAGAGTGGAACAGGAAAAAGGTTACAATGAAAAAGTTGTGAGGAAGCCAAATTCAGAACAAAAATGGTTTGCACAAAACAAGAAACTGGCTTTGTGCAAAAACGGAAGCAAAACAGAACACGGCACGGGCAACTTTTGGAGGGAGATTCGTGCAATGCATGACAGAAGGATAAAATCTACAATACAGCGATTAAACCAGTTATAATGTATGGTGCAGATAGATACAAGAGCTTTGAGGAAGAAGAAGAGAAAAATAAAAATAAAATAAAAAGAAGAGAAGAGTTGCTGGAGAGGACAGGGATGAGAATGCTTTGGTGGATTCTCAAGAGCATCACCAAGAGAGCGGTCGATAACGAGTAGAAACGCAAGAGGCCTGGAGTCACGAGCATCACAGAAAGGATGAGAGACAGACTCGGTTGTGGTGGTTTGGACACATGAGGAAAAGGGATGAAGAACCAATGCAGAGAGCATGGAAGAGCCAACTGGAGGGAAAAGATCAGAGGCCAACAGAGATTTCAGCAGAGGGAGGCAGTGAAAGGAGATTTGAAGAGCATGGGATTAAGAGAAGAAGATGCAGAAAATTGAGGGCACATGGCCAACCCCCACACCTGTTGGGATTAAGGTGTAGACAAGAAAAAAAGATTATCATCTTGTGGTCCAAACACTCCACAGTTGTAAAATAGAGGCCCAAAGTGAGACAATGGCAGCAAACACCATGTACTGCAATTCAAGTTGTGCTTCTTGTTGGATTGCAACTTGACGTTCAGACGCCACAACAAATATGTTCCTCATTTCCCAAATGATAAGCAACACAAGGGTAAACATTTAAATTATCAGAAACCATCCCAGTCAGCAAGGACAGGGCTTACTGAAGCAGTGTCATAGCAAGGGCACACATTGGGTGGTTTGCCATTACATTCCCAGCATTAGTCAACAAAGCGATCACACCCAGCACCGGTTAGACGGTTTATAGATCGGGTCGAGAATCTGACCCAGATTAGAAAGCTCAATTTTTTTTCAAAAAAGTCTGCAACCTCCGCCACCGTACTCAGACATTTAACTCATCCTGCTACAATTGCCTGGCTCAACACCCAAGGAAGTTGCATGGAAAACTTCCCTTTCCCGGAAGAAGGAAGTTTCCTTTACAAATACTAGCACTGCCATCTTGTGCACACAGAACAGCCAGTTATGTATGATTGCTCCCATATGGCATCTATTTTCAGATGAACGACACCCACCCACTCTCCACACTTGGTTTCTGGGCTTGCCGACCCCAACGATGCTTGCACCCTCAAACTACATCCAAACAGCTAGAAAAGTAAGCGTTTGCGAGGTGGACATTTTTTTTTCCTTTTTAAACGGTGAACAAACGCGTCCAGAAAGGCATCGCCACATTTTGCTTTGCAAATTTTCCCATCGTAAACACGACCCACGCACACACACGCCCCGGAGTCAAGAACGAGGTGTCACTTTCCTCTCCAAGTGAAACGTTTGCAGTTAAGATGGTTCTCTGCACAGATCAACCGACGCACTCATTTTGGTAAATTACATTTGCAGATCCCATCTACCACAGCAAGACAGGTGGATTGTAGACCACGTGAACACAGTGTGGCATGTACAGTGCGGCCGTGTTAAAAAAAAAAAATATATATATATATATATAAAAAATATATATTGCCCAACAACATACAAGCTGATAACACTATCTACGGTTCGCAGTTCGAGCACTTGCCTCGGGAGCGTTTGGATGTCACGTGCGTTGCTGCACAAAGCACAAATGGTCAAGTCAACCACACCGTGCAAGCTCCACAAGCCTCAAACAGGTTTCAGCCAAACACCTTGATTAACCAAGTACAGAAAACGTGTGCAGACACAGAAAAGTATCCATCTGTCTCTGGATGTTCAACAAATACTTTATACTGCAGTCAAATGATTAAATAAAGTATCTCCATTCAACCTTCCTGTTTTTGTGAAATTATAGCCAATGTTCTTACCACTCACCCAATCTTCCTCAAAATGTCCCTCTACCCAGCTGTTGGTGCACTTAGCCACTTGTCACCACCTTCTAGCTGTTATGTTGCATTCTAGCTCTTCCAAAAGCCTGGACATTACATACAAAAAAAAAAACAAAACAAAAAAAAACAAAGGTCATTAACGGATAAATGGCATCAACTCCAAAATAAGGCTTTCAAATAGAACCCGTGGAGCTCGAGAACGCGAGGGGAGCACATGTTCTTCGAGCGGACACGAGGCACACCAGGTTAAAAATAAATACACAAGCACCAGACTTGAAGCAGATGGTGGTGCAGCAAGGGGGTGGTGGGGGGAAGAGCCACGACTCACCTGAGAAGCGTCCGGCGTGTCGAGCAGCAACTCGCCAAGGTTACCAAGCAGCTTGTCGAAAGCAGTAGCCAGCTGTCGCTTGGACAAGGCACGGTGGCACAGGTCAGAGAGAAGGCGAGAGGTGAGCTCACGGTGGCTGGCTCGGCCCTCGAGAGACAAAGACACCGCGAGTACAGAGAGCTCAGGCTCGTGCTTGCCGAGGTTAAGGTCTTGCAGCTGCAACTACGGTGAGGGTAGCAAATGGCGAGAATTCGTACCATTACCGCACGGATAAAAACACCATTTTCCTCAAGATGGTTCTTAAGCAGTGCAATCAAGTATTACAGCTTGCATTGCAGAATCTGCCACATCTGCACACGGCGGAAATGTCTTTTTTTTTTTTTTTAACAAGCACAGACTTGTCCAAGCTGTGCGATGTCGACAAGATGCCTGCATTGCCCGATCTGGGCTAAAAACTCGAGAAGATAAATCAAGGAAGCGGCTTCATTGATAAACATGGAAGTGAGAAAGTATCAAAACAGCCGCTTTAAATATAGTGATCTTTAAAAGCACAAGCTCAAACTTTCACATCACTCCCCTCCAGCCCTGTAACCCACAACAAGTTCAGATTACAAATTTAAAAAGATGCAACAAGCACCATTTCCAAAATTTATTTTCATGGATCTGTAGGCCAAGCCTCGTTCAATTCTTGCCACAATTGTACAACGACCTGAAAGTATAAAAATTGAAGGCCAGGTTTGTGCATAATTTTCATTTTCCAAATGTTTGAAAAAAAAAAATTTAAAAAAAAAAGAACAGAATCAGCAAATCAAACACAAAGCAACAACCATTAGTCTTGCAATGAATATGACATAGTTAAGAGTTAAAACTTCACTCCAAGGTATTAAAAACAGAATGTTGCATTCGAAATTGATTGTGTGTGTGTGTGTGTGTGTGTGTGTGTGTGTGTGTGTGTGTGTGTGTGTGTGTGTGTGTGTGTGTGTGTGTGTGTGTGTGTGTGTGTGTGTGTGTGTGTGTGTGTGTGTGTGTGTGTGTGTGTGTGTGTGTGTGTGTGTGTGTGTGTGTGTGTGTGTGTGTGTGTGTGTGTGTGTGTGTGTGTGTGTGTGTGTGTGTGTGTGTGTGTGTGTGTGTGTGTGTGTGTGTGTGTGTATGTGTGTGTGTGTGTATGTGTATGTGTGTATGTGTGTATGTATATATATATATATATATATATACATACACACACACATTTACAAATATATATATATACATATATATATGTATATATATATATATATATATCATGTTCAAAATGGGATGGCTCCCGGGAGTAATCCTTCATGCTTTGGATCTGAAACAAAAATCGAATCAGCTCCTCGTCACCTACACAAATCATCCACAGAGTTGTATCATAATCTGTCCACAACTTTGAGATACCATGCTATCGTTTTTGTCCCATCTCAATGGTGAAGAACCACTTGTAAATGAAAAACATTATCGGACCTGGTCTTCACCAAAATCGAATCAATCGGTTCTTGACGACCAAATTTCATCTGAATCCATCAAAAACTCATATTTCCTGCTCAAAGAAAAACAAAAACAGACAGACAGGGTGAAAACAACCTTCATCCACCTTCGGTAGCAGAGGTAAGTAGACAGCATCTCAAAGTGCAAAGCCTGTCCAGGTCAACTTTGAACTCAACTACACTTGATGAAAACAGCGTAAAACTAGAAGGGCGCTCGGTGGAGCACATACCTCCTCCACCAAGTAATACCTGATCCACGAAAACACATCAGGCCAAATACATTTTTTGAAATAGTGCTATACAGGACTATATCGTTTTTGCCCCTATCTCTCAATGGTGAAGAATCACTTCAAAAAATTAAATAATCCTCGTATCCAGATCTTCACCAAAATCGAATCAAATAGTCCTTGCCACACACCCAACGTGTCTACCAAGTTTTTGTCCGAATCTGTCCACAATTTTTGGGATATCGTGCTATATTGTTTTTGGCCCCATCTCTCAATGGTGAAGATTCTAGTTGTTGGATCCAGATCTTCACCAAAATCTAATCAGTTCACCCTTGTCACACAACTTTATGAGATATCCTGCACACACACAAAGGAGTGAAAGCATAACCTCCTTCAGCTTTGGTGATGGAGGTAACTAGAAGGGCACGCGATAGATAGAGCACATACCTCCACAAAGCAGTGCCCGATACAGTGCAACATATCAGGCCCAAATGTTTTTTTTAAATATCATGCTATAAATCATATTTTTGCTCCATCTCTCAATCACTAAGAATTTTAAATAAATAAAATTCTCGTATCCAGATTGAATCAATTCATCCTTGTCACACAGCCAACCTGTCCACAGAGTTGAAAACAAATCCGTCAACTTTGAGATCTTGTGCCATACAGTATATCATGTTTGGCCCAATCTGTCAATGGAAAAAGAATCACTTAAAAAAAAAAAATTATAGTAGCCAAATCGACATCTTCACCAAAATCTAATCAGTTTGTCCTTGTCACACAACCAACATGTCCAAAAAATTATCACAATCCATCCACAACTTTTTGAGATATCCTGCAAACAAAAAACAAACACAGACAGAGTTGAAAACAACCTCCTTCCACCTTCAGCACCAGAGATAAACATCAACTGTAAATTTTATTAGTCCATATTTGAATAAGGGGTTGCTAAAAATTTGATGGCCTCAAATGATTAAAATGTTACAGCCTGTATATATATATATATATATATATATATATATATATATATATATATATATATATATATATATATATATATATATATATATATATATATATATATATATATATATATATATATATATATATATACATACATACACACACACATATACATATACATACATACATACATACATACATATATTGTTGTGGATCTCACGACTCCGACGTGCGGACGACCGCCTTTATCCCGATTGCGGCCGCGCGCGCCCACCGAACATGGCAATCCAGTCACAGCTTTCGGATCAACGCCGAAATCCAGCTACCGGCGTGTTTTTAACGAAACCACAACCAGGTCAATGCTCTGCCCACACTACAGGGTCGATCGCCGAATTGTCGATTTACCTAATTATTCGCGCAGATAGACTACCGAGAGGTTGTACCTCAACGGGACCTGCTCAGAAACGAGCCGCTTTAAGCAGCTCTTTCCGTCTGCAATTGCAGAGCGGTTTATAATCACCAAGCCCAGTTGGACCCGATTGTCTTATCGGTGTTTAAAACCAGCTATTTATTCCGAATGCAATTATGGCAGTTCAATGGAGAAAGGGACGCAACGAGCAGGTGAATATTCAAACAATGGGGGTATTTATTTTCACACATATGCATGCAAGCAATGCAATGAATGGGGGTGGGGACAAGACACGAGCAAAAAGACCTACAGCCGTCGTCTATCTATAACATATATGCAATTATAACCATTCTACTTATGGATAAGGCGCCACAGAAAAGAAAAGGGAGAACTGGGCCCGTAAGACTTTAATGTTCCTCGGATCTGGGATGACCAAAAGAGCTCCGCGAGGCCGTGCAGGTTACCTGGCCACCATCGGGGGTGACTCGCTGGGCCCTGTTTCGGCAACCCTCGGTGTCTCGGCCTGACTCCACTTCCGAACTCCTCAGCACTCAAGCCCGGCGCTCTCCACACAGACTCTGAACTTCCCACACCCACTCAGTCTTGGCATCTCTCCAATCGCGGCGTTTTATCAGCCCCGAGGGGAGGGGCCGCCGTGGGCTCTTTCATCCCAAATCAGCACCCTCCCCTCTTTCACCTTTGAACCTTTACCCAGGCTGAATCCGCCCCTCCTCCCTCTCAGCGCGTGGGAAGGGGGGAATCCCAGGTGTGATCGGGATGTCTCTATGGAGCATCTTGTTTTTTTAACCGTTACTTTTGTTTGTAGAGGAGGGTCGGTGTGTTGTGCAGATTGATGAGGTTGTTGAGGTGTCATGGTTGTAATGTGGTTGTTGAGATGTAGTTGTAGTGGTGTTGTTAAGGAGTGGTGTGTTCGTTTGAAATTAAAGACAGCAAAGAATAATGGCGAGCTCGAAGATGCACAGCTCATCACACGAATAATGCCCCTTTAGACATTGGTGGGGAAATCTAATCTGGACACACACAGACATAACCGACCTCTGGGGAACCTGAATGGCGATCTGTGAATTTCCACAACCGTAACAATAATATTATATATATATATATATATATATATATATATATATATATATATATATACATATACATATATATATATATATATATATATATATATACATATATACATATATATATACATATATACATATATATACATATATACATATATACATATATACATATATACATATATACATATATACATATATACATATATATATATATATATATATATATATATATATATATATATACATATACATATATACACACACACACACACACACACACACATACATACATACAAAAATATGCAAAGAAGCCTTCCTGCATCGATGTCGATACTTGACAGATTTGGAAGGATCAGAAAGATTGAAAAAATAAAAATAAAAAAAAAATAACCAAAACAACTATAAATTAATTTCTCAAAGTTAACCAGGAAAATGAGTAAACATGCAACAACCAAAGTTAATGTGAAAATTGCAACCTCAAGAAAAAAAATTAATCTGGATGGGGGAAAAGGACAAATGGTAAATCTCTCTCCCTCTGGATTTCCACACCTGCACCTGAATGTATAAGCAACAAAAGACTAAAAGTACATATTTGCACACGATTGAAACATTGCTGCTGGGAAGCTGCCCAAGTCAGTCACAACTAGCATGTTTGAATTCATTTAACAGCAAAGGCAAAACACTGCATTCAATCAGCAGTAAACCAAAAAAAAACAAAACAAACAAAACAAGAGTCCATGAGGACTGGCAAACATTCACAAATCTCAAGGCAATCACAACTATTTGAATGGCACAATGTTAAAGATGCAACAAGGTCAAATTAATGTAATAATGGCTTTTGAAGTGATCATGCTTCAGTGACAAAGTTAACACGAGAGCTTGAAAACTGCTGCACAAAGTCGAGGGGCGGTTCAACATGCTGAGCAATCACAGCACAAATGAGCATCTTCCAACCAATCAGGAACCATGGTGGGCTGCCCCCCTCAAATACCACATCCACAACAAAGTCCACACACAACACTCCACAAAACAGCCACAGGAAATCTCTTAGAGTTACCTTTCTCATTTCCAATGATCAAAGGTAAGACATAGCAAGAGATTTAAGCCACCGAGAACCGCACCTCCAAATCTGATCCCTTGCCTCGTGTTGGGACCCCAAGTTCACGTACAATCAATCTTGAAGCCAACATACGCATCGCATGTGCAAACACTTCACTTACACCCCACCCCCTTTACCCCTTCCCCCATACAAATACAGCGCTCTTAAGCAAGTGTGGAGCTTGCATCGCTCCAAGCTATCCTGCCAGCCCCCATATCATTTACTTTAAGCATCCAAAAGTTTCAGCACGAACAAGCAGCGACCCATGGGTTTCAAAACAATGTGGAAAAAGAAGTGTTGAGAAAAATTCCACTCCAAAGGGCACATGTTCATACGCTTGTGCCATAGCACGTACATCACAAGTTGGACCTTTTGACAAAACATCCCCAAAGGAGAATTCCACATATAGAGAGGCAAAAGGGGGGGGGGGAGATGAGGACACACCCTTAACCATCTCTCCCCAAATAAAAGAGCAAGCATTATCACAAAATCCCAACAAATAAATAAATAAATGGCCCATCGGGCCAGGACTTGACGAAATTCAACAAGATCGCGTACCATCTATATATTAATACTGAAGGACCAATTTTGTGCTCCTCCGAGCGGTCGCGTCACATTTTTCTCGGTACTGTGACCTGGACTGAAAGAAACTTCGTACCTGTAAGAGTGCATCGCACATCGTGGCAATAGTCAAACTTCAACTCTGAAGCAGAATAAACACTTTTCGTTTTACATGGCGACGCGTGACGGCACCTCTGAGAGGCGTCAGGACGTCATTAAGTCCGTCGTCAACAGACCGTTACCGCTGAGAGGTGCAATTCCACTCCTCGAAAATAGCATCTGCAATGTAAAACCCTCTTCTGCACATGCTGACTACCTCAGAATGTGAATTTGACACGAAAAAATGTAACAAGAAACATTGTATCTTCTATATATTGTTACGTTTGAGGGGGGTATGCATTCAAAGGGTAATTAGGATGTTTAATTAGGTATGCCATGCTGTTCGAGTTTACCAGGATCTCGATGTAATAAGTAGCAATTCAGTGGTGATAAGTTGTCTAGTAAATGTTCATTTCTTCAAGGGGGAAATGATAATTGTCACGTAATTAGATAGGGACACGGGATAGGGTAAGTGTGTCTGCGTAAACCCCTTTTAGTAGTCCCTGGAGGCTGGCCGTGACGTCACAGGACAGTGCAGCGGATGGCTCCGTCCCGTGATCACGATTGGCAGAAGGCGACGGCGGTGGGCCAATAAACGGCTCGATTGGAAGTGACGAGGACAGGAGGATAAAAAAGGTTCTGTTCAGGGTCGAAAAGGAAGAGGAAGAAGATCGGGACAAAAAGATCGCGTTTTTTTGGTGTGGAGGCTGTTGCGCGGGAAGCATACTTGTTGTTGTGCTGATTCGATCGTGTTCTTCATCGTGTCTTGGAGTCTTGCTGAGCCTCGTGCCTCACCTTGGTTGGCTCTGCTGACTCGGAGTACGGGGTCGAACGGCGGGCGGACCTGCCTCCCTCTCCTGCTCGCAATTTGGCACCAGAACTGGTTCCCTGGCGGCTGTGAGCGGACTTGGGCCAGGACCAGGAGGTCGACAGCACCACGGTTTCTCCTGCCCCTCCTGACGAGAGCAAGGCCAGCTCGTCCGACGCTGACCCAGGGACAGTTGCGTCCACACCACGGTCCAGCCTGACCACCAGAAGTTGCTACGTTTTGTGCGTGTGTGTGCGTGTGTGTGCGTGTGCGTGTGTGTGCGTGTGTGCGCGCGTGCTTGGCGCCTTAGAGGGTTTGAGATCTGTATATTCATTGGAATTGTCTATTTTCCCCACGCCCGATCCCACACCATCCCGTCGAATCGCCCCGGATCCCTCTTCTTGCCGAGTCTTGTTATTTCTGGTTAATAATAAAAACAAATAAACATCATCAACTCGGTGAAAAGTGACTCGTGCCACCTTCCTCGTCCCGTTTGCGGTAGAGCGATTAGAACCGCCATGTTTGGGTTATAAATAAATAAACCGCCTCCATAGTTTCGGCTCATTCTACGTTGGCGGGACTGTTCAAGTCCCGTGGACGTCACAATATTAATACTGAAGGACCAATTTTGTGCTCCTCCAAGTGGTCGCGGCACGTTTTTCTCGGTACTGTGACCTGGACTGAAAAACTTTGTACCTGTAAGTGCATCGCACAGAGTGGCAATAGTCAACCTTCAACTCTGAAGCAGAATAAACACATTTCGTTAAGGCGGGGGCGAGGAGTGAAGAGGCGGGGGCGGGGGATGAAGAGACGGGGGGGGCAAGGTAAGCAAATTGAAAGCGGGAGACGGGGGAAATGGGGCAGGGGATGAGTGGACGGGGGCTGGGGTGAATTAGGCGGGGTTGAGTGTGAGGGGGTGGACAGGGGCGGGGGCCCCGGAATCAAGAGACGGGGGCGGGGAGTGAAGAGGTGGGGGCGGGGCCAGGGTAAGCAGATTGAAGGCGAGGGGGAATGGGGCAGGGGCGGGGGATGAGTAGGCAGGGGTAAGCACGCCTTGTCCAGTCCATGGCCCTCGAGTGTGGGTGAGCTGGTGAGGGTGGTTGAATGAACAGAATCCGTCTGACGGGGTTTTGGCTCGTCGAGAATATAGAGCGATATTAGGTATTTTTGGGTAGTAATAAAAAATAAAAAAAAAATAAAAAAAAAATTAATTAATTAATTAAAATACCTGTCACCTCCGTAATCCGTAACGGATGTGACCATTTTTTAATCGAGTCAAAGATACTCCCCTCCTACATCAGTGTTTCAAATTTGAAAAGGAATCCATTAAGATTTGGCGGAGACATGAATTTTTGAAAATCGGCCCATGCTAAAAGATACGGATTTTCATGAATTTTTCCTGACCTTGACATGCCAAAAGTTGTAGGGTTCTATTCTGGTGGCCAATAAGTCCATTTATTGGTGAAGTTCCATGACATTCTGACTCAAAATGTGACCTGTAGAGCGAGACGTACACACAAACAAAACAAACCAACATACTTGACAAAATCGTAGATTTCGTCAAGTAATAAAAGGCAAGTGCCTGCTCAGAGTAAATGAAACAAAGCGAAGAGTAACGACCTATCAAAGAGAAAGTCAAGTTTCGGACAAACTCTCAGGCAATGGAAACTTCCCACCACGTGTACCAAACAAAATCGGAGGAATCATAACAAGCAATGAGAACAGACTAACAAATGCAAAAGCACATTTTGGACAGACTCCCATTTGAGAACACCGCAATAACACACATTAACCGACTGATGAACAAAGGATTGGCTCACAACTCAACCAGTGTACAATGTTTCCACCATCAAAGGGAAAGAAAAACAAACCAGTTAAAAAGAAAAAATAAAAAATAAAAAATAAAAAATAATCAAATCAAGGTGTATACACGTCACTCAAGGTGAGTGCAGCGCCTGCCAAGCGTTCAGGCCAAATTCTGTAAAATGTGAGTGGAGATTAACCATTCCTGCACGGCACCTTCGACCAATTAACAGTGAAACGCGAGGAGTGGAAGGAAATCCAGAGGACAGTCAGGTGCTTTCAGTAAACTTAGCCCAAGCACAAGCAAACTTTCGACTCGAACGGATTTTCTGCTCGAAAGCCAAATTTGTCGGCATTTTGCCCGACAATTCCCAGTACAAGAGTACAAGTGGTGAAAGAATTGCAACTGAAAAGCTCAATATGCACTTCCATGCAGGTGCAAAATTGTCGTGAAAGGCCGGATGGAAAGCTTCCCACACCAACTTTTTAGAGAATCTCATGCCTGCCCCCCCCCCCACCCCAATCATTCATGCACCCGACAAGTTTGTGTATTGAAAGGAATTGCACATAAACAAAGAAACAAGGAATGAAAGAACTTTCACACAACCAAAACACAAAGGTTGTACTTCAACTCTCATGTATGGGTCATGGGTCATGCAAAGCCAGTCAATTGAGGAACCCAACAAATAAATAAAAGGAGGTACACAAAAGCAATCAAAACAAATCCAGATAGTATGAGGTTCATGATGTGGTACAAAGTCTAAGTTTCCGTCAATCTTCATCGTGCCAAACTCACTCACCAGAACTTCGTTCGTGTCACCATGCTCAAAGTACTCCTTGACAATGGGGGCGACAGATTTCTCGAGCGTCTCCCCGTCGAGCTCAGGCACAACCGTTTCGTAAAAACAATCACCCTTGGTAAGAAAAGGGAGGCCAGGCATAAGCACGGTTATCAGGTCATTCGGCCAAGGCAATGGCAATCCAAACCACACAACACGGCATTCGAGCTCAACTCCATGGGGTTGCATGATGTACAAACCCTTCATCAACCACACTACACGTTCGATCACTTTTTGGCAGTTAAGGGGCCATGGGTGAACTTGTACCGATTACGATCGAAGACTTAGTTAATGGCCGTCAATCATTCCCACATTCTTGCAGGGGAGGTTGGAGAATTATATGGCTTTCATGAACTGGCTGACAAAGCAACAAATGCAGGAATATGAAATTCGTTCCAAGGTGTCAGTGATAACTCGTCCACACAGGACAGTGGGATTTAACGTCCAACAACTGTTAACAGCATGGAATGAGCCAATTAGAGGGAGAGGTCGTGGTCGTGGTCGTGGGAGGGGGAGGTCGCGGTGAGAGGTCGTGGGAGGGGGAGGTCGCGGTGAGAGTTCGTGGGAGGGGGAGGTCGCGGTGAGAGGTCGTGGGAGGGGGAGGTCGCGGTGAGAGGTCGTGGGAGGGGGAGGTCGCGGTGAGAGGTCGTGGGAGGGGGGGAGGTCGCGGTGAGAGGTCGTGGGAGGGGGGGGGAGGTCGCGGTGAGAGGTCGTGGGAGGTCGCGGTGAGAGGTCGTGGGAGGTCGCGGTGAGAGGTCGTGGGAGGGGGGGTCGCGGTGAGAGGTCGTGGGAGGGGGGTCGCGGTGAGAGGTCGTGGGAGGTCGCGGTGAGAGGTCGTGGGAGGTCGCGGTGAGAGGTCGTGGGAGGGGAGGTCGCGGTGAGAGGTCGTGGGAGGTGGGAGGGGGAGGTCGCGGTGAGAGGTCGTGGGAGGTCGCGGTGAGAGGTCGTGGGAGGTCGCGGTGAGAGGTCGTGGGAGGTCGCGGTGAGAGGTCGTGGGAGGTCGCGGTGAGAGGTCGTGGGAGGTCGCGGTGAGAGGTCGTGGGAGGTCGCGGTGAGAGGTCGTGGGAGGTCGCGGTGAGAGGTCGTGGGAGGTCGCGGTGAGAGGTCGTGGGAGGTCGCGGTGAGAGGTCGTGGGAGGGGGAGGTCGCGGTGAGAGGTCGTGGGAGGGGAGGTCGCGGTGAGAGGTCGTGGGAGGGGGAGGTCGCGGTGAGAGGTCGTGGGAGGGGAGGTCGCGGTGAGAGGTCGTGGGAGGGGGAGGTCGCGGTGAGAGGTCGTGGGAGGGGAGGTCGCGGTGAGAGGTCGTGGGAGGGGAGGTCGCGGTGAGAGGTCGTGGGAGGTCGCGGTGAGAGGTCGGGAGGTCGCGGTGAGAGGTCGTGGGAGGGGGAGGTCGCGGTGAGAGGTCGTGGGAGGTCGCGGTGAGAGGTCGTGGGAGGTCGCGGTGAGAGGTCGTGGGTCGCGGTGAGAGGTCGTGGGTCGCGGTGAGAGGTCGTGGGTCGCGGTGAGAGGTCGTGGGTCGCGGTGAGAGGTCGTGGGTCGCGGTGAGAGGTCGTGGGTCGCGGTGGGAGGTCGTGGGTCGCGGTGAGAGGTCGTGGGTCGCGGTGAGAGGTCGTGGGTCGCGGTGAGAGGTCGTGGGTCGCGGTGAGAGGTCGTGGGTCGCGGTGAGAGGTCGTGGGTCGCGGTGAGAGGTCGTGGGTCGCGGTGAGAGGTCGTGGGTCGCGGGTCGAGGGAGGTCGCGGGTCGAGGGAGGTCGCGGGTCGAGGGAGGTCGTGGGTCGAGGGAGGTCGTGGGTCGAGGGAGGTCGTGGGTCGAGGGAGGTCGTGGGTCGAGGGAGGTCGTGGGTCGAGGGAGGTCGTGGGTCGAGGGAGGTCGTGGGTCGAGGGAGGTCGTGGGTCGAGGGAGGTCGTGGGTCGAGGGAGGTCGTGGGTCGAGGGAGGTCGTGGGTCGAGGGAGGTCGTGGGTCGAGGGAGGTCGTGGGTCGCGGGTCGAGGGAGGTCGTGGGTCGAGGGAGGTCGTGGGTCGAGGGAGGTCGTGGGTCGAGGGAGGTCGTGGGTAGAGGGAGGTCATGGGTAGAGGGAGGTCATGGGTAGAGGGAGGTCATGGGTAGAGGGAGGTCATGGGAGAGGGAGGGACGATGCGGAGGACAAGGTGAAAGGAGGAAATGAGAGTTAATGGACACCTCTGACGAAAGATCCATCCAAGAGATGGTGGGCACTTTGGGGTGAAAAAGTCCTGCTGACGAAACACCAAACAAGATTTATAGTTGGGTATTGAATCCAGACTCAGCGGCTCAGAGAGAAGTGTGCTTGCTTCCTCTGTAGCGTTGTGTCAAATATCACGAAGGAGAGAGAGAACAGATGCCAACATACTTTTACACTAATTACAAGGACGGTAGATAATGGACAAACCTGTATGCGAGTTAACAATGGATTTCAATCATCACAATCCAGGGGTTCAAATGGCAACCCCAACAAGTCACCCCAAATATGTTTTTGGGTTTTTCTTTCTAAAGAGTCCACCCAAAAAGAGTCTGGATCCAAACAGGTTACCTTTAAAGAAATGCAAACATTTCTCAAAACAATGTAAAACAAAATAAGACAGCAATCCAACAGCGCATACCAGAGATGCTTAAGAGGTGGAGAAGCCGACAGAAGGTGAACTGTACCTGGTCGTCATCGTAGTTCGGATCGCGTGCATCAACATTTTCATCGTCGTCGTAAACCTGACCTGGGGCACCCCACACCCCCTTCCCACCAGCACCACCTGCACAGCAACAAAATCGAACCATTTGTGCAGAAATCGGTGAAAGGCCTGCCTTCGCAAAACGACGAACCCTGGCACACCAATTGAGGGTCACAAATTTATCGCAAGGAATTGTGGGAAAATTTAGGTTCAATCCACCATCTTGGTTTGCAGGCACTTTTTTTCCAGGACAGAGACATTGGTAGAAAAACAGTAAATGGGGGGGTTAAAGCTGGATTTCCATAATCATGAGTTGGGGAGGGGGGGGGTGTGTGAGGTCAGAAAACCATCAGGTCACGTCACTCCTTCCACGACCCCTTAAATATAGTTTGTCCGTTCCGGCAATCTGATGGTGCATACCAGAGATACTTGACAGGTGGCAAAGCCTATGGAAGGTAAACTGTAACAGTCACCTGGTGGGCACCTTGGAAATAACGAACCAACCACGAACCACCACCGACTCCCCCCCCCAAAAAAAAATCTCATCACATCAATAACGGATTGATCAATTGATGACACAACTACTGCACTATATTAAAGGCAAATTTTTTTTTTTAAGTTCTTAGTGCAAAGTGGTTTTAAATAATGCAGATCGTCCCATTTTGCAAAGGTTACCGTGCTCCATGGATTAGTGCGTGGGAGATAAAATAAAAATAAATAAAGGGCCAGAGGGGGTACAAGCCCTATTAAAAAAAAAAAAAAAAGACATCAAAGCACCAAGTGGGTAGAGTAATGCAAGCAACAAAGTAAACAAAACAAGCACACGATCTCAAAGCGCTGGCATGCCCAGGCAACGTCCGCAAGGAATAAATAAATAAATAAATAAAAAACAAAACCCAAACGAGCCTCGTCGCACACGTCGAGAAAACACTTCTGCCAAAACTTTCCACGTGAATGACAGGGGGACGCTCAAACTTCCAGCACCACCACACCCCTTACAAAGAACACGATTATCCCTCCAAGTGGACCCTCCCAGCCCACGAACCACCCACAAACCCACGACTCAAACAGCTAACAGCAGCAGCAGCAGCAGCAGCAGCAGCAGCAGCAGCAGCAGCAGCAGCAGCAGCAGCAGCAGCAGCAGCAGCAGCAGCAGCAGCAGCAGCAGCAGCAGCAGCAGCAGCAGCAGCAGCAGCAGCAGCAGCAGCAGCAGCAGGTCCTTGCACAAACAACCGCACCCGCTGACGTGCCTACGAGGGGGATACGGATACGCACCCTTCTTGGGAAGGCCTCTTCCTTTCCCACTGCGAGACCGTCGGTCGTAGCCCGGCTTGCTCGGACTGGCCGAGCCGTTCTTCGAGGCGAGCGCGTTGTCCCCGTTGGCGTCGGACAGCGACTCGCGGCCCGAGTCGCGCGACGAGCTCTTGCGGAGCCTGCGCTTCTCGCGAGCTCGGGCTCGCGCCTCGTTCAGGGCCTGGTCCTCGCTGGTCCAGTTGCCGTTGAGCTCGTCGTTGAAGGCCTCGGCTGTGGCGACCACCGATTGGGAAACCATCCCGACTGAGAAAATTAAAATAACGACAAAGAGAGAGAGAGAGAGAGAGAGAGGAGAGATATATAAACAAACCGAGGAAGGACGAAAACAAACAAAAAAAAAAAAAGTGTGCGTTGTCGACCGCGCTCGCCTCCCACGACCCATTACACGACCACTCCAGTTCATAATCATGTGGAGAAATGCAAGAAATGCGATAGCGATTCCGTGTTTGTACCTTGCTCGGCCGGAGCGGTGTTGGGTCGCCCGTCCATCTCGCTCTTTTGCGATGGCCGCACTTTATAGAAATCACAAAATGTCCAGAAATAACCCCTCCACGGCCAAGACCGTAAAAATGAAGAACAAAGAACAAAAAAAAAATTAAATAATGATGATGAGAATAATAATAATAATAATAATAATAATAATAATAATAATAATAATAATAATAATAACTAAACGAGGCGGGCCGGAAAAAAATCCACCAAGAGAACTCGCTCACAGGTCGCGGCTCGCAGCGAGAGCTTCGATTGCAAAGATACAAATGGACAAACAATCTTCCACAGCGTCCTCCTCCTCCTCCTCCTTCTTCTTCTTCTTCGTCCTCCTCACCTCAGAAAACGAAAACGTCTCGAGCACGAATGGCGAATATCCCGCTCAGGACCGTTGGCTTCCACCAACACAACCCCGGCGGCTGTTAACTCTCGCAGCAGTCGGAGTGTAAATAGTACGAGCAATACGAGAAAAATAAAAATAAAACAGAAATAAAAAAATAAAAACAATAAATCAAAATGATATAAATTTAAAAAACACACAAACTCTCAGACAGCAAAGTTTCCTTCACAACAAGCACTCGCTCAATGAACGAGCCACCGTTCGCTCCATGTTTTTAACTTGTGGCGAAGGCCACGTGACTGGCAACAGGCATCCGATTGGTCGTTACGATGGCAATGGGCGGGGGCGGTGCTCGCTCACTGCCCAATCACAAATAGATGATGTAACTCTCACCTCGTGTCAAAGTTTGGTGACGTCACCGCAAGCCTTTCGATTTTATCGGATTACAATACTTAATAGTACGTCATAATAATAATAGATAATAACAAGACAATATTTTATTACATCGATTTCCACCGTGTGATGAGCGAAAATCCGACATTTCCAAAAACACCTCAGCGCGGAAAATCATGACACTCCTCAAGGGAAAATGGTTCCGGTGGAAATTAATTAATCTCCAACGAAATACAACAAAACACGGGGTTCACACACGAGATGATGAATGAACAGTCCGTCAAAACGATCGGCTCATGACGTGGAACTGTGTGGAACCTTCAAACAATGCGAAACGAATAACAAGTCTGTTCCTCCCCAATGTAATCATTAACGAACCGGTCACGGCGTGAGGGATTAAACGGGAAATTAACGTTTAAACCTTCAAGGATGTTGTAAATGATGGTAGTTCGACAAACACCCTCAATGCTTAACTTGTCCGAATGGCAAACCTTCGGATAGTTTACTGTTTACCGAAACTCGTGTCCCGAACAAGAACCTCGTCAACTTGGAAGTAATTGATGTAGATTTTTTTCCGACTGTCTCGATCATGAGAGAGGCACAGAACCTCTCCAAACTGTGGGTCCACAACCCCGGCCGAAGGTCCACATCAGTAGATCGGGTAGTAGATCCACAT
>NC_140961.1:33507285-33542285 GCF_056783735.1 Eptatretus burgeri
GTGGGCGTGTGTCGTTTTTGATCCGTTTTTGAAGCAGAAAATCCGTGATTTTGTACACCCTGTTCGACGCGCGTTCTGCATGAGTCCAACACCGGTACCCACAGCGGGGCAAGAACGGTGGCGATGCTACGGTTGTGAGGTGTGCGTGAAGGTCGTGGCGGTTGTGGTGAAGCGGTGGTTGTGGTCGGTGGTTGATGTTGTGGTTGTGATCATGGCGGTTGGTCCAAAATAAAGATAGTAAAAGAAAAACGGCTATCCTGAAGAGTCGCAGCTCGCATAAATGACATGTATTCCCACTAGACAACGGGTTTGGGCCTAACTACACATGCACTTACCGAGATACCTCACCTAAGGGACCTGAATGGTGGTTTGCGAATCTGGTAACCACAACACTACCCCCTTCCCTTTTACAGACTCGTCCCGAGTCGTCAAATTTTCGTGTGCCATCATGTGTAGTTTTCCCCTAGTACACTTTACCTACGGATCCCTGAGTGCGACATTCATGGTATTCGTGTCCCCAAAATAAATAACCTGAGGGCTGCGTAACTACCTAAACAAACTCACTCACACGGACGACTTAAATAAAATTGCCGGCGCTAAGACATACATGCCGGGGGCACACTCATATTTACAGTACATCTTAACCTTAACTTACAAATTTTACACTAAACCATGGCCCAGGATCATTGAACTCTGCAAAAGAAAAGCAGTTAGCAGGGAGCCAGGCTGCCCGCATGCAGTCTCTGGCTCAAACAATGCAGGTGACAGGGAACGTGGCTGGCTGCTCACACGCAGTCCAAGGCCTTCCCTTTTGAACTGAACTCAGTGAACCACAACGGTGCTTGGGCTGCACAACGCAGTCTCCGTGCCAGCTCAAGTGGCACACGCAATGAACACAACGAATGGATGCATGAACGGTTTGAACTGAATGCAGTGAACCACAACGGTGCATGGGCTGCACAAACGCAGTCTCCGTGCCAGCTCAAGTGGCACACGCAATGAGCACAACGAATGGATGCATGGACACAAACACGGTGCACGGGCCGCCACTGCAGGCCCGTGTTGTAGCTGCCAACAGGGCAGTTCTTGCAGCTTGCAAACTGTTGCCTTGATCCTGGCGCACATGGAAATGAACAGGGGGGGCAAAGCAAAAATTGAACGGGGCTGGTGAACGTGGGCAGTGGGCATGGCATGGCAAAGGTGGCAGGCAAACACAGCCCGCAGAAGAAGGCCGCTGCAGGCAAACTCAGCCCGCAGAACCAGGCCGGCACAGGCCTCGAAGAAAAACAGCCAGCAGATGAAGCTGGCCAGCTTTTGCCGTCAGTGGAAGTTGGTGGAGGGAGTGCGGTGGTGCTGGCCACTTGGAAGGCGGGCTCGGACCTACCGACCCGTCTCCCTCCCAACCTATCGCCTTTGCCTGTCACTGTACATACCCACTCCCTTAATTTGTCAAACCCCAATTTAGCCCCAACTTATTTTTTGTTGTTTTTATTTTTACTCCCCCACTATAAATCGTCCCCTAACCCCCTTTATCGTCCTTGTTCGGCTAACCTATCCTGTCACCTAGCCTACTCCCAACCCCTACGTTCCCTTCCCGGAGGGGAATAAGGGAGAGCTAACGTCCTGTGTCGAGGCCCAACGAAGCCTCAGAATGGCCTCCCCAGAGTTCGGCGATCTTAACACCAAGTGGGTCCAGCGGCCCACAACGACAGCGAGGGGATGGATGGTGCGGAGGGGTACATCTCCTAATCTACCCTAACCATTTAACTGCTAAACTACCCCGGGGCTTTCAACAAGCGCCTCTCGCTTAAACTATTGGTTCTAACAACCCAGATTCCCGTCGCCTGTGTTGGTGTCCTTACAATTTCGGGCCTCGCGCCCAATTTCGCTCCGTGCCCTCACACGGTCTCCTGGCTGGGACACGTGGCTCCCTTTGGCAGGCACGACCCTCTGCCGATTCTCCCGCTATGGCACCCCCGGGCACTACACTGCCTCCGAGCCTACCAGCTCCCTAACACCGGGAGTGCCCCCATGGCACCTCCCCTGAAACGCAAACGTGGCAGGCCGGCCTCCCGGGCCCCTTTCCGAGGGTCACCCGTGCCCACAACACTGCCCACGCGGCTAATGGCGCCCGGGCCCCCGCACCAAGCAGGCGCACCCGTGCCCACTACGCTATCCCGGCCCCCATGGGCCCTTGGCCTACCGCGGCCGACTAGCATGGTGCCCGGGGTAGCCATTCAGCGATACTCACCTTTCGCAGCCACGCTCCCAAGCCCGTCAACAGGGCTCCTGCACCCCTCCAAATGTGTCTCGAGCCTACTTTCCCACCAACAACAAAACGACCTCCATTTTTCAATTTGACTAACCCCTAACTCACTTTACTCTGACCCCGGGTCCCTTGGGCGGAAGTCTCTCCTCCCCTCAATCACTCATCGCACCATGCATTCCCCATTCACTCCACTCACACACACCCGCTGGCCTCACTCACTCAACAAGTACTCACCTCATGCTTCCACTTCACTCACCAACTCTTCCACACACTCACCACCGAACTCTGCCATCCTCCTAACTACCTCCCCTAACTAACTCGTGCTCCCACGTCGTCCCTTAAACTATCGCACGTTCCATTTAACCTACGTAGCTAAGCTACGTCCCCTCTACACATCCAAAGTCTGTCTCTGTCTCCAAAATAATCCCATTTTATTTCCCAACCTAAATCTGGCTACAATCCCTCCAACTAATCCATTCCACGGACTCCATGAGGACTTACCCCTGCCCCATGAAGTCGGTCTAACTAAGCTAACCCTTCCCCCTAACTAGTTTTCATCCTGTGCCCAGGTCAAGGGGGTCTTTTACCCCTTGCCCAGGAATCCTTTGCACCCGAAAGTGAGGCTTGCTTTTTTTTTTTTTCCCATGCGCAGCACCTGCGCGGCAACTCAGAGCTCGCGCACTTTGCACCTGCCCGTGACGTCATGCAGCTGCACGTGTTCCTCGTCCCTCCTTGGACGGGACCATCCGGCAGAGATACCCCTCCTGCCGGATTCCAACCCCACGTGCAGCCATGACGTCACCGTGCGCATAAAAAAAAAACACAAGCCACACGTCTCGAGGGGTTCCCCACGCGAACACATGTGCTTTGCCCGTTGGAGCTTAACACACACGATCGCGTGGAGAACCCGTCCGGTCCAAATCCATTTACCTGCCTAACTTTGTCCGTCCGCGGGATCGGCAAATCCACCGCGTGCGTTTCCGGACCGGGACTTCACTCTCGCAAGCGAGCACGTGGTGGTCTCGTGCGTTGCACAGCACGAACCTCGTGCTCACTGCTGGGTGAACCCGGCACGGTCCTCGAAACAACTACAGCCGCTACTCGGCTTTCTCTCCTCTGTCGCCGTCGTCGTCTCCATTCCACCCACGCACACCTGCGTGTTACGACGCGCACAGTCCACTCCATCACATTCACACGGGGAGACGCGGCTGCGTGCTCCCGCATGCCAACCGACATCTCCCTCTCATACCGCTCTCTCACACACACGGTCTCCCTTGCACACAGCGACCTTGCACACGGCCGTTCACTCACGCGTGCCTCACTACTCACACCAACCATACTACTCACACGTGGTGCTCCATTCACTCGCGCGGGGGCACTCACCCGCGGTGCCTCACCCACACACGCGAGGGCACTCAACCGCTGTGCCTCATCCACACACCGTGCCTCACTCATACACGCGGGGGCACTTAACCGCGGTGCCTCATCCACACACGTGGGGGCACTCACCCGCGGTTCCTCACTCATACTGGCCGTTTCACTCACACACACGGCCTCTTCCATACACGGTACCTCATCCACACACGGCGTGCTGGGAAGCACGTACTCTGGCACCGTCGCCACCACACCACTCACACACGGGGTCGCTTCCACACACGGGGACGCACTCACGCCTTGCACCACACACACAGGGACAACCACACTGGGGATTCGAGTCCCCACAAGGGTCTCCGGGGCCTCTATACCCCCCAAGCTCGCCGTGCACCCGTCCACAGCACTCCTCCCCTCAACCTCGCAAAGCACGACCGAACTCACCTGGTCGTGACTCGCCTCAAGGGGGCATACTCCCTCCCCTCGTTCCTGGAGGAGGCCATCCAGGTGCTCGCACTGGGTCTCTACCCAGTCCGCCAGCTCACCCCCATTATCCTCCACTACCTCCGTGTGTGTGTGTGCGTCACTTACCCCGTCTTCATCGTGTAGTCTTCCCTCTATCGTTCCCATCTCCCGTGTCTCTGCCAACTCTTCACCCTTTACCTCCCTTGTCTCAACTATTATTTCTGTTGTCGTCACCTCGTGTCTCGTCTCACACGTTTTGGTCTCCCCATTTAATTTTTCCCTTTCGGTCATCGTCACGACCCTCGCCCAACACGTTCCACGAATTATTTTTTCACCCGCCTCCACCGCGGGCCTGTCAGCCGTTGCACCCCCACCCAGCTCGTTTGCTCCCACACGTGGAGTCGCCATTTTTATCTCCCCGGTCACGGCCTTCATGCCCGCCTGCAGGCTTCGGCCCATGTTCTGCGTCTCACCCCGCAGCTTTTTCATTTCTTCCTTCATTTGCTGTGTATTCGCATCCATCGTCGTTTTCACTTCATTCATTTGCTTGTTCATGTCTTTCATTTCGTTTTTTATTTCATTTGTGTTTGCATCCATTTTTTCGATCATTTTCGCATTCATCTTTTCGTTCATTGCCGCCAGCATGGCGCATAGCTGGGCCATGTCGGATGCACTCAGGTGAGCCGTTCCGGCAGGGATCGGGGAAGGGTTTTGGTGGAGAGGGGGGGGGAAGGTGTCATACACTGCGGCCGCTGCCGCACCCATTTCGGGCTCTGGGTTCAGTTGGGCGAGTCCGTGTTCCTGCACAATCAACATTTCCTGCTCGGGGATTCCATCCTGGACCATGGACTCTACATTATTACACATATACATTTCTAATACCCCCAGCTCCCGCTCGCCTTGAGACGCCATCTTGCTTCTCGTGAAGGGTTAATTTAACTCGCTCGTAATTTGGAGGGAATCGGGGGTCGCTTCTCTCACCCCTGGACCGATTCCCGTAAATTTAGCCGGAGACAGGAGAGCCTGTTTTCCTGTTCTCCGATACCAGTGCCGCGAGGAGGGCGATGAATTTGTATCGCACGACCTGACACCAGTGTTGCGGTTTTCGCGCCCGCCGGCGTGCGACGGCCACGTAACTCGAATCGCGGCACGTCGCCCACCGGACGGACAATCCAGTCGTGACCCTCTCGGACTAACGCCGGGAACCAGTCACGGGTGGACCTTTCGGTCTCACCGCGATCGAGCCAATCAGCCCCGCGTGGGATAGGGTTGCTCGCCAAATTCGAACTACCTAAGTACCCACGCGGAGGGTAGACCGGGCGATCGCACCTCGCCGCAGGTCGACTTCGGACACGGGCCACTTAAGCGACCCGTTCCGTACTATCAGAATAACCGAGCGGTGTTATCGTCGACCTCGACGGTTCGATTAATTATCGGGCGTATTCAGCCCACTACCAACCCTTTACGTGAAGCAAGATGGGGATTCAATGGAGGAAAAGACGAAGCGAAGCGGGAGAACAGTTCAACAATAAAGCACATTTATTCGCGACGAACGGAAAGCACACAAACACAATTCCACCAAATGCACACAAAAAAGAAAACACAATTCCATTTACACAAAAAGCAAACATAAAAGTGAAAACACAGTGCAGAGTTAATACCGACTACCGAGCACACGGCAACACTTATACAATTCTACTTCACAGACGGCGCCGACAACACATACCCAAAACCAAGGAAAAGAAATCCCCCAAGAATGGGGCAGGCCTGAGGCCGAGACCGGGTCGGGCCTACCCGTCTGGTGATGAGACGCGGAGCGGCGATGGCCCCGCAACCCGCGGGCCTCGTGGACAGTGCCTGGCAGGGGGTGGGAACGGGGCCCCCTTGGTCGCACTATCTCAGCGCGGGGGAAACAGGAGGGGGTTGCTGATGCTCGGGGTATAGAGGATCTTTATTATATGCGACGAGCGTCTCCACCTCGGCCAGGTCGCGCTGTCGGCCTCCCTCGGGTGCAGCTTCCTGCACGACGCGAGCACCCCCTCGTCTGGTGTCGCCGCCTTTCCACAGCTCCGTCCCCTCCGTTCCGACTCCAACGCACACGACGAGCAGCTCCACCGCCCGCGAAGTCTTGACCCTCTGCTTCCGACTCTCCTCTTCTTGACTCTCCGACCGACTCTTCGTTCTCGTTCTGCTGACTCTCTCGTTCCGACTCTTCCTGACTGACGAACACCGTCCTTTTATCCCCCCGTAACTTCGCCTTTGACCCCTCCCTTTGACCTTTCACCTCGCTCCCCATTGGCCCGAGAAAAAGTGGGCGTGAAGGCTTTTTGATCCACAAATTTGCATATATCGATCGTTCTGGAGGCGGGGCCAAATCGCCCCTCGCTCACCGATTGGACGGCAAAAAGTGGGCGTGTGTCGTTTTTTATCCGTTTTTGAAGCAGAAAATCCGTGATTTTGTACACCCTGTTCGACGCGCGTTCTGCATGAGTCCAACACCGGTACCCACAGCGGGGCAAGAACGGTGGCGATGCTACGGTTGTGAGGTGTGCGTGAAGGTCGTGGCGGTTGTGGTGAAGCGGTGGTTGTGGTCGGTGGTTGATGTTGTGGTTGTGATCATGGCGGTTGGTCCAAAATAAAGATAGTAAAAGAAAAACGGCTATCCTGAAGAGTCGCAGCTCGCATAAATGACATGTATTCCCACTAGACAACGGGTTTGGGCCTAACTACACATGCACTTACCGAGATACCTCACCTAAGGGACCTGAATGGTGGTTTGCGAATCTGGTAACCACAACACTACCCCCTTCCCTTTTTACAGACTCGTCCCGAGTCGTCAAATTTTCGTGTGCCATCATGTGTAGTTTTCCCCTAGTACATTTTACCTACGGATCCCTGAGTGCGACATTCATGGTATTCGTGTCCCCAAAATAAATAACCTGAGGGCTGCGTAACTACCTAAACAAACTCACTCACACGGACGACTTAAATAAAATTGCCGGCGCTAAGACATACATGCCGGGGGCACACTCATATTTACAGTACATCTTAACCTTAACTTACAAATTTTACACTAAACCATGGCCCAGGATCATTGAACTCTGCAAAAGAAAAGCAGTTAGCAGGGAGCCAGGCTGCCCGCATGCAGTCTCTGGCTCAAACAATGCAGGTGACAGGGAACGTGGCTGGCTGCTCACACGCAGTCCAAGGCCTTCCCTTTTGAACTGAACTCAGTGAACCACAACGGTGCTTGGGCTGCACAACGCAGTCTCCGTGCCAACTCAAGTGGCACACGCAATGAACACAACGAATGGATGCATGAACGGTTTGAACTGAATGCAGTGAACCACAACGGTGCATGGGCTGCACAAACGCAGTCTCCGTGCCAGCTCAAGTGGCACACGCAATGAGCACAACGAATGGATGCATGGACACAAACACGGTGCACGGGCCGCCACTGCAGGCCCGTGTTGTAGCTGCCAACAGGGCAGTTCTTGCAGCTTGCAAACTGTTGCCTTGATCCTGGCGCACATGGAAATGAACAGGGGGGGCAAAGCAAAAATTGAACGGGGCTGGTGAACGTGGGCAGTGGGCATGGCATGGCAAAGGTGGCAGGCAAACACAGCCCGCAGAAGAAGGCCGCTGCAGGCAAACTCAGCCCGCAGAACCAGGCCGGCACAGGCCTCGAAGAAAAACAGCCAGCAGATGAAGCTGGCCAGCTTTTGCCGTCAGTGGAAGTTGGTGGAGGGAGTGCGGTGGTGCTGGCCACTTGGAAGGCGGGCTCGGACCTACCGACCCGTCTCCCTCCCAACCTATCGCCTTTGCCTGTCACTGTACATACCCACTCCCTTAATTTGTCAAACCCCAATTTAGCCCCAACTTATTTTTTTGTTGTTTTTATTTTTACTCCCCCACTATAAATCGTCCCCTAACCCCTTTTATCGTCCTTGTTCGGCTAACCTATCCTGTCACCTAGCCTACTCCCAACCCCTACGTTCCCTTCCCGGAGGGGAATAAGGGAGAGCTAACGTCCTGTGTCGAGGCCCAACGAAGCCTCAGAATGGCCTCCCCAGAGTTCGGCGATCTTAACACCAAGTGGGTCCAGCGGCCCACAACGACAGCGAGGGGATGGATGGTGCGGAGGGGTACATCTCCTAATCTACCCTAACCATTTAACTGCTAAACTACCCCGGGGCTTTCAACAAGCGCCTCTCGCTTAAACTATTGGTTCTAACAACCCAGATTCCCGTCGCCTGTGTTGGTGTCCTTACAATTTCGGGCCTCGCCCCCCAATTTTCGCTCCGTGCCCTCACACGGTCTCCTGGCTGGGACACGTGGCTCCCTTTGGCAGGCACGACCCTCTGCCGATTCTCCCGCTATGGCACCCCCGGGCACTACACTGCCTCCGAGCCTACCAGCTCCCTAACACCCGGGTGTGCCCCCCATGGCACCTCCCCTGAAACGCAAACGTGGCAGGCCGGCCTCCCGGGCCCCTTTCCGAGGGTCACCCGTGCCCACAACACTGCCCACGCGGCTAATGGCGCCCCGGGCCCCCGCACCAAGCAGGCGCACCCGTGCCCACTACGCTATCCCGGCCCCCCATGGGCCCTTGGCCTACCGCGGCCGACTAGCATGGTGCCCGGGGTACCCACTCAGCGATACTCACCTTTCGCAGCCACGCTCCCAAGCCCGTCAACAGGGCTCCTGCACCCCTCCAAATGGGTCTCGAGCCTACTTTCCCACCAACAACAAAACGACCTCCATTTTTCAATTTGACTAACCCCCTAACTCACTTTACTCTGACCCCGGGGTCCCTTGGGCGGGAGTCACTCCTCCCCCCAATCACTCATCGCACCATGCATTCCCCATTCACTCCACTCACACAGACCCGCTGGCCTCACTCACTCAACAAGTACTCACCTCATGCTTCCACTTCACTCACCAACTCTTCCACACACTCACCACCGAACTCTGCCATCCTCCTAACTACCTCCCCTAACTAACTCGTGCTCCCACGTCGTCCCTTAAACTATCGCACGTTCCATTTAACCTACGTAGCTAAGCTACGTCCCCTCTACACATCCAAAGTCTGTCTCTGTCTCCAAAATAATCCCATTTTATTTCCCAACCTAAATCTGGCTACAATCCCTCCAACTAATCCATTCCACGGACTCCATGAGGACTTACCCCTGCCCCATGAAGTCGGTCTAACTAAGCTAACCCTTCCCCTAACTAGTTTTCATCCTGTGCCCAGGTCAAGGGGGTCTTTACCCCTTGCCCAGGAATCCTTTGCACCCGAAAGTGAGGCTTGCTTTTTTTTTTTTCCCATGCGCAGCACCTGCGCGGCAACTCAGAGCTCGCGCACTTTGCACCTGCCCGTGACGTCATGCAGCTGCACGTGTTCCTCGTCCCTCCTTGGACGGGACCATCCGGCAGAGATACCCCTCCTGCCGGATTCCAACCCCACGTGCAGCCATGACGTCACCGTGCGCATAAAAAACACAAGCCCCACGTCTCGAGGGGTTCCCCACGCGAACACATGTGCTTTGCCCGTTGGAGCTTAACACACACGATCGCGTGGAGAACCCGTCCGGTCCAAATCCATTTACCTGCCTAACTTTGTCCGTCCGCGGGATCGGCAAATCCACCGCGTGCGTTTCCGGACCGGGACTTCACTCTCGCAAGCGAGCACGTGGTGGTCTCGTGCGTTGCACAGCACGAACCTCGTGCTCACTGCTGGGTGAACCCGGCACGGTCCTCGAAACAACTACAGCCGCTACTCGGCTTTCTCTCCTCTGTCGCCGTCGTCGTCTCCATTCCACCCACGCACACCTGCGTGTTACGACGCGCACAGTCCACTCCATCACATTCACACGGGGAGACGCGGCTGCGTGCTCCCGCATGCCAACCGACATCTCCCTCTCATACCGCTCTCTCACACACACGGTCTCCCTTGCACACAGCGACCTTGCACACGGCCGTTCACTCACGCGTGCCTCACTACTCACACCAACCATACTACTCACACGTGGTGCTCCATTCACTCGCGCGGGGGCACTCACCCGCGGTGCCTCACCCACACACGCGAGGGCACTCAACCGCTGTGCCTCATCCACACACCGTGCCTCACTCATACACGCGGGGGCACTTAACCGCGGTGCCTCATCCACACACGTGGGGGCACTCACCCGCGGTTCCTCACTCATACTGGCCGTTTCACTCACACACACGGCCTCTTCCATACACGGTACCTCATCCACACACGGCGTGCTGGGAAGCACGTACTCTGGCACCGTCGCCACCACACCACTCACACACGGGGTCGCTTCCACACACGGGGACGCACTCACGCCTTGCACCACACACACAGGGACAACCACACTGGGGATTCGAGTCCCCACAAGGGTCTCCGGGGCCTCTATACCCCCCAAGCTCGCCGTGCACCCGTCCACAGCACTCCTCCCCTCAACCTCGCAAAGCACGACCGAACTCACCTGGTCGTGACTCGCCTCAAGGGGCATACTCCCTCCCCTCGTTCCTGGAGGAGGCCATCCAGGTGCTCGCACTGGGTCTCTACCCAGTCCGCCAGCTCACCCCCATTATCCTCCACTACCTCCGTGTGTGTGTGTGCGTCACTTACCCCGTCTTCATCGTGTAGTCTTCCCTCTATCGTTCCCATCTCCCGTGTCTCTGCCAACTCTTCACCCTTTACCTCCCTTGTCTCAACTATTATTTCTGTTGTCGTCACCTCGTGTCTCGTCTCACACGTTTTGGTCTCCCCATTTAATTTTTCCCTTTCGGTCATCGTCACGACCCTCGCCCAACACGTTCCACGAATTATTTTTCACCCGCCTCCACCGCGGGCCTGTCAGCCGTTGCACCCCCACCCAGCTCGTTTGCTCCCACACGTGGAGTCGCCATTTTTATCTCCCCGGTCACGGCCTTCATGCCCGCCTGCAGGCTTCGGCCCATGTTCTGCGTCTCACCCCGCAGCTTTTTCATTTCTTCCTTCATTTGCTGTGTATTCGCATCCATCGTCGTTTTCACTTCATTCATTTGCTTGTTCATGTCTTTCATTTCGTTTTTTATTTCATTTGTGTTTGCATCCATTTTTTCGATCATTTTCGCATTCATCTTTTCGTTCATTGCCGCCAGCATGGCGCATAGCTGGGCCATGTCGGATGCACTCAGGTGAGCCGTTCCGGCAGGGATCGGGGAAGGGTTTTGGTGGAGAGGGGGGGGGAAGGTGTCATACACTGCGGCCGCTGCCGCACCCATTTCGGGCTCTGGGTTCAGTTGGGCGAGTCCGTGTTCCTGCACAATCAACATTTCCTGCTCGGGGATTCCATCCTGGACCATGGACTCTACATTATTACACATATACATTTCTAATACCCCCAGCTCCCGCTCGCCTTGAGACGCCATCTTGCTTCTCGTGAAGGGTTAATTTAACTCGCTCGTAATTTGGAGGGAATCGGGGGTCGCTTCTCTCACCCCTGGACCGATTCCCGTAAATTTAGCCGGAGACAGGAGAGCCTGTTTTCCTGTTCTCCGATACCAGTGCCGCGAGGAGGGCGATGAATTTGTATCGCACGACCTGACACCAGTGTTGCGGTTTTCGCGCCCGCCGGCGTGCGACGGCCACGTAACTCGAATCGCGGCACGTCGCCCACCGGACGGACAATCCAGTCGTGACCCTCTCGGACTAACGCCGGGAACCAGTCACGGGTGGACCTTTCGGTCTCACCGCGATCGAGCCAATCAGCCCCCGCGTGGGATAGGGTTGCTCGCCAAATTCGAACTACCTAAGTACCCACGCGGAGGGTAGACCGGGCGATCGCACCTCGCCGCAGGTCGACTTCGGACACGGGCCACTTAAGCGACCCGTTCCGTACTATCAGAATAACCGAGCGGTGTTATCGTCGACCTCGACGGTTCGATTAATTATCGGGCGTATTCAGCCCACTACCAACCCTTTACGTGAAGCAAGATGGGGATTCAATGGAGGAAAAGACGAAGCGAAGCGGGAGAACAGTTCAACAATAAAGCACATTTATTCGCGACGAACGGAAAGCACACAAACACAATTCCACCAAATGCACACAAAAAAAGAAAACACAATTCCATTTACACAAAAAGCAAACATAAAAGTGAAAACACAGTGCAGAGTTAATACCGACTACCGAGCACACGGCAACACTTATACAATTCTACTTCACAGACGGCGCCGACAACACATACCCAAAACCAAGGAAAAGAAATCCCCCAAGAATGGGGCAGGCCTGAGGCCGAGACCGGGTCGGGCCTACCCGTCTGGTGATGAGACGCGGAGCGGCGATGGCCCCGCAACCCGCGGGCCTCGTGGACAGTGCCTGGCAGGGGGTGGGAACGGGGCCCCCTTGGTCGCACTATCTCAGCGCGGGGGGGAAACAGGAGGGGGTTGCTGATGCTCGGGGTATAGAGGATCTTTATTATATGCGACGAGCGTCTCCACCTCGGCCAGGTCGCGCTGTCGGCCTCCCTCGGGTGCAGCTTCCTGCACGACGCGAGCACCCCCTCGTCTGGTGTCGCCGCCTTTCCACAGCTCCGTCCCCTCCGTTCCGACTCCAACGCACACGACGAGCAGCTCCACCGCCCGCGAAGTCTTGACCCTCTGCTTCCGACTCTCCTCTTCTTGACTCTCCGACCGACTCTTCGTTCTCGTTCTGCTGACTCTCTCGTTCCGACTCTTCCTGACTGACGAACACCGTCCTTTTATCCCCCCGTAACTTCGCCTTTGACCCCCTCCCTTTGACCTTTCACCTCGCTCCCCATTGGCCCGAGAAAAAGTGGGCGTGAAGGCTTTTTGATCCACAAATTTGCATATATCGATCGTTCTGGAGGCGGGGCCAAATCGCCCCTCGCTCACCGATTGGACGGCAAAAAGTGGGCGTGTGTCGTTTTTTATCCGTTTTTGAAGCAGAAAATCCGTGATTTTGTACACCCTGTTCGACGCGCGTTCTGCATGAGTCCAACACCGGTACCCACAGCGGGGCAAGAACGGTGGCGATGCTACGGTTGTGAGGTGTGCGTGAAGGTCGTGGCGGTTGTGGTGAAGCGGTGGTTGTGGTCGGTGGTTGATGTTGTGGTTGTGATCATGGCGGTTGGTCCAAAATAAAGATAGTAAAAGAAAAACGGCTATCCTGAAGAGTCGCAGCTCGCATAAATGACATGTATTCCCACTAGACAACGGGTTTGGGCCTAACTACACATGCACTTACCGAGATACCTCACCTAAGGGACCTGAATGGTGGTTTGCGAATCTGGTAACCACAACACTACCCCTTCCCTTTTTACAGACTCGTCCCGAGTCGTCAAATTTTCGTGTGCCATCATGTGTAGTTTTCCCCTAGTACATTTTACCTACGGATCCCTGAGTGCGACATTCATGGTATTCGTGTCCCCAAAATAAATAACCTGAGGGCTGCGTAACTACCTAAACAAACTCACTCACACGGACGACTTAAATAAAATTGCCGGCGCTAAGACATACATGCCGGGGGCACACTCATATTTACAGTACATCTTAACCTTAACTTACAAATTTTACACTAAACCATGGCCCAGGATCATTGAACTCTGCAAAAGAAAAGCAGTTAGCAGGGAGCCAGGCTGCCCGCATGCAGTCTCTGGCTCAAACAATGCAGGTGACAGGGAACGTGGCTGGCTGCTCACACGCAGTCCAAGGCCTTCCCTTTTGAACTGAACTCAGTGAACCACAACGGTGCTTGGGCTGCACAACGCAGTCTCCGTGCCAACTCAAGTGGCACACGCAATGAACACAACGAATGGATGCATGAACGGTTTGAACTGAATGCAGTGAACCACAACGGTGCATGGGCTGCACAAACGCAGTCTCCGTGCCAGCTCAAGTGGCACACGCAATGAGCACAACGAATGGATGCATGGACACAAACACGGTGCACGGGCCGCCACTGCAGGCCCGTGTTGTAGCTGCCAACAGGGCAGTTCTTGCAGCTTGCAAACTGTTGCCTTGATCCTGGCGCACATGGAAATGAACAGGGGGCACAAAGCAAAAATTGAACGGGGCTGGTGAACGTGGGCAGTGGGCATGGCATGGCAAAGGTGGCAGGCAAACACAGCCCGCAGAAGAAGGCCGCTGCAGGCAAACTCAGCCCGCAGAACCAGGCCGGCACAGGCCTCGAAGAAAAACAGCCAGCAGATGAAGCTGGCCAGCTTTTGCCGTCAGTGGAAGTTGGTGGAGGGAGTGCGGTGGTGCTGGCCACTTGGAAGGCGGGCTCGGACCTACCGACCCGTCTCCCTCCCAACCTATCGCCTTTGCCTGTCACTGTACATACCCACTCCCTTAATTTGTCAAACCCCAATTTAGCCCCAACTTATTTTTTTGTTGTTTTTATTTTTACTCCCCCACTATAAATCGTCCCCTAACCCCCTTTATCGTCCTTGTTCGGCTAACCTATCCTGTCACCTAGCCTACTCCCAACCCCTACGTTCCCTTCCCGGAGGGGAATAAGGAGAGCTAACGTCCTGTGTCGAGGCCCAACGAAGCCTCAGAATGGCCTCCCCAGAGTTCGGCGATCTTAACACCAAGTGGGTCCAGCGGCCCACAACGACAGCGAGGGGATGGATGGTGCGGAGGGGTACATCTCCTAATCTACCCTAACCATTTAACTGCTAAACTACCCCGGGGCTTTCAACAAGCGCCTCTCGCTTAAACTATTGGTTCTAACAACCCAGATTCCCGTCGCCTGTGTTGGTGTCCTTACAATTTCGGGCCTCGCCCCCCAATTTTCGCTCCGTGCCCTCACACGGTCTCCTGGCTGGGACACGTGGCTCCCTTTGGCAGGCACGACCCTCTGCCGATTCTCCCGCTATGGCACCCCCGGGCACTACACTGCCTCCGAGCCTACCAGCTCCCTAACACCGGGGAGTGCCCCCCATGGCACCTCCCCTGAAACGCAAACGTGGCAGGCCGGCCTCCCGGGCCCCTTTCCGAGGGTCACCCGTGCCCACAACACTGCCCACGCGGCTAATGGCGCCCCGGGCCCCCGCACCAAGCAGGCGCACCCGTGCCCACTACGCTATCCCGGCCCCCCATGGGCCCTTGGCCTACCGCGGCCGACTAGCATGGTGCCCGGGGTACCCACTCAGCGATACTCACCTTTCGCAGCCACGCTCCCAAGCCCGTCAACAGGGCTCCTGCACCCCTCCAAATGGGTCTCGAGCCTACTTTCCCACCAACAACAAAACGACCTCCATTTTTCAATTTGACTAACCCCTAACTCACTTTACTCTGACCCCGGGGTCCCTTGGGCGGGAGTCACTCCTCCCCCCAATCACTCATCGCACCATGCATTCCCCATTCACTCCACTCACACAGACCCGCTGGCCTCACTCACTCAACAAGTACTCACCTCATGCTTCCACTTCACTCACCAACTCTTCCACACACTCACCACCGAACTCTGCCATCCTCCTAACTACCTCCCCTAACTAACTCGTGCTCCCACGTCGTCCCTTAAACTATCGCACGTTCCATTTAACCTACGTAGCTAAGCTACGTCCCCTCTACACATCCAAAGTCTGTCTCTGTCTCCAAAATAATCCCATTTTATTTCCCAACCTAAATCTGGCTACAATCCCTCCAACTAATCCATTCCACGGACTCCATGAGGACTTACCCCTGCCCCATGAAGTCGGTCTAACTAAGCTAACCCTTCCCCCTAACTAGTTTTCATCCTGTGCCCAGGTCAAGGGGGTCTTTTACCCCTTGCCCAGGAATCCTTTGCACCCGAAAGTGAGGCTTGCTTTTTTTTTTTTCCCATGCGCAGCACCTGCGCGGCAACTCAGAGCTCGCGCACTTTGCACCTGCCCGTGACGTCATGCAGCTGCACGTGTTCCTCGTCCCTCCTTGGACGGGACCATCCGGCAGAGATACCCCTCCTGCCGGATTCCAACCCCACGTGCAGCCATGACGTCACCGTGCGCATAAAAAAAAACACAAGCCACACGTCTCGAGGGGTTCCCCACGCGAACACATGTGCTTTGCCCGTTGGAGCTTAACACACACGATCGCGTGGAGAACCCGTCCGGTCCAAATCCATTTACCTGCCTAACTTTGTCCGTCCGCGGGATCGGCAAATCCACCGCGTGCGTTTCCGGACCGGGACTTCACTCTCGCAAGCGAGCACGTGGTGGTCTCGTGCGTTGCACAGCACGAACCTCGTGCTCACTGCTGGGTGAACCCGGCACGGTCCTCGAAACAACTACAGCCGCTACTCGGCTTTCTCTCCTCTGTCGCCGTCGTCGTCTCCATTCCACCCACGCACACCTGCGTGTTACGACGCGCACAGTCCACTCCATCACATTCACACGGGGAGACGCGGCTGCGTGCTCCCGCATGCCAACCGACATCTCCCTCTCATACCGCTCTCTCACACACACGGTCTCCCTTGCACACAGCGACCTTGCACACGGCCGTTCACTCACGCGTGCCTCACTACTCACACCAACCATACTACTCACACGTGGTGCTCCATTCACTCGCGCGGGGGCACTCACCCGCGGTGCCTCACCCACACACGCGAGGGCACTCAACCGCTGTGCCTCATCCACACACCGTGCCTCACTCATACACGCGGGGGCACTTAACCGCGGTGCCTCATCCACACACGTGGGGGCACTCACCCGCGGTTCCTCACTCATACTGGCCGTTTCACTCACACACACGGCCTCTTCCATACACGGTACCTCATCCACACACGGCGTGCTGGGAAGCACGTACTCTGGCACCGTCGCCACCACACCACTCACACACGGGGTCGCTTCCACACACGGGGACGCACTCACGCCTTGCACCACACACACAGGGACAACCACACTGGGGATTCGAGTCCCCACAAGGGTCTCCGGGGCCTCTATACCCCCCAAGCTCGCCGTGCACCCGTCCACAGCACTCCTCCCCTCAACCTCGCAAAGCACGACCGAACTCACCTGGTCGTGACTCGCCTCAAGGGGGCATACTCCCTCCCCTCGTTCCTGGAGGAGGCCATCCAGGTGCTCGCACTGGGTCTCTACCCAGTCCGCCAGCTCACCCCCATTATCCTCCACTACCTCCGTGTGTGTGTGTGCGTCACTTACCCCGTCTTCATCGTGTAGTCTTCCCTCTATCGTTCCCATCTCCCGTGTCTCTGCCAACTCTTCACCCTTTACCTCCCTTGTCTCAACTATTATTTCTGTTGTCGTCACCTCGTGTCTCGTCTCACACGTTTTGGTCTCCCCATTTAATTTTTCCCTTTCGGTCATCGTCACGACCCTCGCCCAACACGTTCCACGAATTATTTTTCACCCGCCTCCACCGCGGGCCTGTCAGCCGTTGCACCCCCACCCAGCTCGTTTGCTCCCACACGTGGAGTCGCCATTTTTATCTCCCCGGTCACGGCCTTCATGCCCGCCTGCAGGCTTCGGCCCATGTTCTGCGTCTCACCCCGCAGCTTTTTCATTTCTTCCTTCATTTGCTGTGTATTCGCAACCATCGTCGTTTTCACTTCATTCATTTGCTTGTTCATGTCTTTCATTTCGTTTTTTATTTCATTTGTGTTTGCATCCATTTTTTCGATCATTTTCGCATTCATCTTTTCGTTCATTGCCGCCAGCATGGCGCATAGCTGGGCCATGTCGGATGCACTCAGGTGAGCCGTTCCGGCAGGGATCGGGGAAGGGTTTTGGTGGAGAGGGGGGGGGAAGGTGTCATACACTGCGGCCGCTGCCGCACCCATTTCGGGCTCTGGGTTCAGTTGGGCGAGTCCGTGTTCCTGCACAATCAACATTTCCTGCTCGGGGATTCCATCCTGGACCATGGACTCTACATTATTACACATATACATTTCTAATACCCCCAGCTCCCGCTCGCCTTGAGACGCCATCTTGCTTCTCGTGAAGGGTTAATTTAACTCGCTCGTAATTTGGAGGGAATCGGGGGTCGCTTCTCTCACCCCTGGACCGATTCCCGTAAATTTAGCCGGAGACAGGAGAGCCTGTTTTCCTGTTCTCCGATACCAGTGCCGCGAGGAGGGCGATGAATTTGTATCGCACGACCTGACACCAGTGTTGCGGTCTTCGCGCCCGCCGGCGTGCGACGGCCACGTAACTCGAATCGCGGCACGTCGCCCACCGGACGGACAATCCAGTCGTGACCCTCTCGGACTAACGCCGGGAACCAGTCACGGGTGGACCTTTCGGTCTCACCGCGATCGAGCCAATCAGCCCCCGCGTGGGATAGGGTTGCTCGCCAAATTCGAACTACCTAAGTACCCACGCGGAGGGTAGACCGGGCGATCGCACCTCGCCGCAGGTCGACTTCGGACACGGGCCACTTAAGCGACCCGTTCCGTACTATCAGAATAACCGAGCGGTGTTATCGTCGACCTCGACGGTTCGATTAATTATCGGGCGTATTCAGCCCACTACCAACCCTTTACGTGAAGCAAGATGGGGATTCAATGGAGGAAAAGACGAAGCGAAGCGGGAGAACAGTTCAACAATAAAGCACATTTATTCGCGACGAACGGAAAGCACACAAACACAATTCCACCAAATGCACACAAAAAAAAGAAAACACAATTCCATTTACACAAAAAGCAAACATAAAAGTGAAAACACAGTGCAGAGTTAATACCGACTACCGAGCACACGGCAACACTTATACAATTCTACTTCACAGACGGCGCCGACAACACATACCCAAAACCAAGGAAAAGAAATCCCCCAAGAATGGGGCAGGCCTGAGGCCGAGACCGGGTCGGGCCTACCCGTCTGGTGATGAGACGCGGAGCGGCGATGGCCCCGCAACCCGCGGGCCTCGTGGACAGTGCCTGGCAGGGGGTGGGAACGGGGCCCCCTTGGTCGCACTATCTCAGCGCGGGGGAAAACAGGAGGGGGTTGCTGATGCTCGGGGTATAGAGGATCTTTATTATATGCGACGAGCGTCTCCACCTCGGCCAGGTCGCGCTGTCGGCCTCCCTCGGGTGCAGCTTCCTGCACGACGCGAGCACCCCCTCGTCTGGTGTCGCCGCCTTTCCACAGCTCCGTCCCCTCCGTTCCGACTCCAACGCACACGACGAGCAGCTCCACCGCCCGCGAAGTCTTGACCCTCTGCTTCCGACTCTCCTCTTCTTGACTCTCCGACCGACTCTTCGTTCTCGTTCTGCTGACTCTCTCGTTCCGACTCTTCCTGACTGACGAACACCGTCCTTTTATCCCCCGTAACTTCGCCTTTGACCCCCTCCCTTTGACCTTTCACCTCGCTCCCCATTGGCCCGAGAAAAAGTGGGCGTGAAGGCTTTTTGATCCACAAATTTGCATATATCGATCGTTCTGGAGGCGGGGCCAAATCGCCCCTCGCTCACCGATTGGACGGCAAAAAGTGGGCGTGTGTCGTTTTTGATCCGTTTTTGAAGCAGAAAATCCGTGATTTTGTACACCCTGTTCGACGCGCGTTCTGCATGAGTCCAACACCGGTACCCACAGCGGGGCAAGAACGGTGGCGATGCTACGGTTGTGAGGTGTGCGTGAAGGTCGTGGCGGTTGTGGTGAAGCGGTGGTTGTGGTCGGTGGTTGATGTTGTGGTTGTGATCATGGCGGTTGGTCCAAAATAAAGATAGTAAAAGAAAAACGGCTATCCTGAAGAGTCGCAGCTCGCATAAATGACATGTATTCCCACTAGACAACGGGTTTGGGCCTAACTACACATGCACTTACCGAGATACCTCACCTAAGGGACCTGAATGGTGGTTTGCGAATCTGGTAACCACAACAATATGTTATGTTTATAACTTCTTATTGTATTCATTTTCCTATATTCTTCTTTCTTATTCATCAAACAATTATAATAATTTCTAAAAGTTATTGATTTCTTTATTACATATTTCTTTATTCCCTTTAACCTCTTATCAATCTGTTCACCATACTTATAAGCATATGCCTTTGCTCTCAATCCAATAAACTCACTCATTACTTTTCCACCCAACTCATCCTTAAACTTACCAATAACCTTTTCATTCTTTTTGGAAAATAACTCACTCTTCTTGCTGAAATTACTTGTATCATATACTCCAATATTTTTCTTCATATCTTCATAAACATCATCAGTTTTTATATCTAGGATAAAACTATCAGTATCCATATACAACAATGAAACATTTTCACCATACTCTTTCTTTAAGTCATTATACAAATAATCATACATCAATATCTTTGATAAATCAAGAACTGCTGTTCCAATATAAATTGGTTTATCCATTACAATACTTTCCTTTTTCATATGAATTGCAGAAAAGTTCTCTGAAAAAACCTCTTCTCTCTCAAAACTTGGTTTATTTATCAATCTCGAAGCTTCTTTCCAAGATGTTGCGAATCTAATGTTTTGCCTGTTTCTAACATTTTCCATAGTCTTTCCAAATACAGCATCATTCATTAATTTATAAAAGTCCCCTTCAAATTTTACTTTTGTATTTGCTCTCATATCTGTATTAAATTGAATATACTTTTTCACCCAAGGACTTTGTTTAAATTTTAAAACTCTATGAATTTTAGCTACTCTCAATCCTTCTCTCAAAAACTGTTTTAAGCTTCTCTGATGTAAAACATATCCCTCTTTATCATAGAATGTTGTTAATAACTTTTCTGTTGATTTGCTTTTAATATTAAAACTTTTATGATAATCACTTAACCATTCTTTCTTTGGAGTTTCTTTCTCACATGCAAAGGAAGATCTTTATGCTTATTATGAAGATCACTCGGGTACCTCAAATCAACTTCAAAATAATAACCTTCTTCTTCGTCATTCAATTCCTCTTGAGAAGAAATAACAATATTCATCAAAGCCTTTTCATAATCCTTTTCTTCCACCCACTCTAATTTACCATAAGGCAGAGATTGAGACATTGCCCATCCATACAAATTATTAGCATCAAAATACATCAAATAATTACTATCTTTTTCACTATCATAATTTGGAAGATATTTATTATTTGCTTTAGCATATCTTTTTGAACATACTTGTGATATTCCACCTCTCTTGGACTTCTCAATCATCAAAAGCATATCCACATCACTGATTAAATCTATATCTTGTTTTGTCATTTTCAACATTGCACTCCAAGCTAAACCAGGAGCTGTGAAATAGTGGGCAGGATCTAATCCATAACAATTTTTATTATGACAGAGTGATCTAAAAGCTTCAAACACATCAGCTAACAATAAAACATCTGTTTTTAGATATAAATCGTGATATTCTCCAAGGTTCTTTATCTTAAATATTTTCCATATTTCTTGTGCGTGTTTATATTCCTTATCACTTATCTCTTCTTCATAAAGGTTATTATAGAAACTTTCTTTTGAAGGAAGTTGTGTTTCTTTAAATCTCATAAATGAATCCATATAATCATAAGGATAAATTCCCTTACTTGTAAGAATTTTCTCTTTACTTTGAATTTCATTCCTTGTTTGAATTTCCTCTCTCGTAAGAATTCCTTCTTTAATCAGAATTTCATCTTTAATCTGAATTTCCTCTTTAGTTCGAATTTTCTTTATAATTAGAATTTCATCTTCAGTTAGAATTTCTTCATTAATTAGAGTTTCCTCTTTACTTTGAATTCTCTCTTTAATCTGAATTTCCTCTTGAGTGAGAATTTCCTCTTTTGGAAAGAATGAATTAAGATTTGGAAAAGAGTCCGTGGAGCTTAGATTTGATGCGAGGTAGGCTAGTGGTGTTCCCATAAACTTGTAAGAATCTAAAAACCTAATACGAGTTAAAGGTTTTGTGAATATCATTTTTGAAAATGAAATATACTTTTGACTTGTGTTTGTTATAGCAGAAATATTCCCTGGTGTTTTTGAAAGTTCATTTATAAATAGATGTGTATCATAGTTGGCGCTGTTGTGAAGAAAGACTGGAATAAAAGAAGGTAATTTATAATTAAGATTACAACAGGAATGAGCGGGACCTCTATATTTACCAGTAAGATGACAATGGTCTCTAACTTTAGACTCCTTAATTTCCCCCTCACAAATATGGCAGATATTGTTCATTCTAAATTCTAATTTTTCTTCTTTGGTTAATTTCATCGGTTCATTTGTTTCTTTCATTAATTTAGTGAGTCTTATACAATCCTTTTCTAATCGTTTTACAAACTCTTGTGAAGCATTTTTTCCACGATAATGTTCAAGTTTGTTATACTTTTCTCCAACAGATGATTTGATATAATAACAGAAACCACAAGGAATATGTTTTTGATATTTATTTGTATATGGTTCTTTTGGATTAGGAGAAGCAGTATTTATCTTTTTAAGGATACATTCAAAATCAGCGTATATCACAAATGGGTGCATGATAGATTTATTATAATCTTCAAAATAAATCTTTTCACCAGGTTTAGGCATTGTAATCACAGCTGATTTATGATTACTACAATATTTTGAATGTTGTTCTAATCGTTCTTTTGTATGAAATGAATTAAGACATCGCTTACAAGGATATATTTTGTTTGCTGTTCTGAATACCTGAGAAGAGATTAATCTTGATAAATTATTGATGTATGTGTAATGTGAATTCTTTCCAACACTAAAATATAAAAGGTCAATGTGTGTTTCTTCATTTTTATAGTTGTTTGAAATTTTTAATATTTGAACTTTGTTTGTATCCGTTAATCCATATACATTAATAGAAAGATTATTCTTTTTCTCAAATTTAGGAATATCTGTTAATGGCATTGGGAATTTAAAATCTTTAATGTCCAAGGTATTCTCATATTTCATATATTGTTTTACTCTTTCTGAATTACATTTTGGTGGATGTAAGTGAGCAAGAACAAACCAGAGAAAACATTTATTATCATTGTTCTTAATATTAACAACTGCCTTCTTTAGTTTTATTTCCTTTGGTAATTTAATATAAGAAGAAGCTTTAAGAGGGTTTGATTTTAGAATGTGTATATCTAAAAAGATGATTTTTTTAATATTGAATCCACTTCCTACCACTGTATTATCAACATCCTCCTCTTGTCTTGATAGTTCTTCATAAACCCCACTATTCAAAAAATCTTGAAATGATGTTATAAAATGAAGATCTGTTCTCATATAAGGAGTTTGTTCTTCATCTTGTCTTTTCATATTCATTTTCACTCCCATATAAAACTTTAAAGTTTTCATTTCTTTTAATGTCTTTTTAATAAATTTTTCAACATCGGGTTTCACTATTTCAATTGATTCAGCTATTGATGATGGACCGGGTTCTCCAAATTGAAAAATCCTTATTTTTATATGCCCTTTAAATGCCTCATCAGTGTTTTTAATATAATAGTCTCCCTTTACTTTAAACTCATTTTTCTTGTGTTTTTGTGATTGAAGATGTTGATTATAACTACTCTTCAAAACATCCTTTGAACAGATATCACAATGTTTTCTTTCCAACTCAAGAGGAGATATTTGATGAAATAGATTAAATGTGTGTTTGTTGGTTCGGAGGTGTTTTCTATAATGTTTATATTCGTGATTACAAACATCGCAGTACGTTGTATTCACCATATTTATAGAATAAAACTTTGCTTAAACTAAAATTTTCTTGATGAAAATTTCGTTTAATTTATAGGTGAATCTGTGCTTAAAAACATTTTATCCTCCAACTTTTTCACTTAATAAATACAATGTTTCAAGACACAAAAGACAAGTTTCAATCAATCTCTTCATCTGTTAAAGATACTGAGAAATATGTCAAGGATGTAAAATTGAACAAAGATAAATATAACAACTATTGGATAAAAACTATTATGGTAAATAATATGAGTTCTTCAATTTCCTTCAGTGGAAGGGCTTTTAGTATACCTGGTAGAACATCAATTAAAGTATCTCTAACAAAAGTTTCTCCTCTCCTTCTAGTAATATATTCAAAACTAGAAAAAGCAATGGAACAAGAAAAAGTATCAAAGAACAAAAACCTTATGGATGAAGCTTTAGAAAGAAAAGATAAGACCATCTGTAATATGCAAGGAGAAATTTGTATTTTTTTCAACAACCCTAAAGATGTAAATCTTGATGAAATAAAGGATGTTAATATATCAGGTGAAATGACATTTCGTTCAATAGTAGTTAACGATAATTTTAAAATTACCTTTAATATAAAAAATGTTGTCGTTGAATCTGATAATGAAAAAAAGTATATCGATATCGATGGTAATATACAACTGAAAGTATAGATGAATTTCAGTTTAAGTAAAGTTTTACTTTATAAATATGCTAGACTTTCCTGATTCTCCATATGACAAATTTGAGAATTGTCCTGCGTGTGAAAGACAGGGATTAAACACAGAGTCAAAAGCCTATAAACAATGTATATTCTGTGATTATCTTCTAATTAATGATAATAAAAAATATAAAAAGGAAAATAATTCTTTTAGATTTACACCAAAAATGAATTACTTTACAAGATTGATTAGAGAAATGAATGTAAAGTATGAGGATGATAACACACCTTTCCTTACAAGGGAAGAAACTGAACGTATAAGAGAAATGTTCAAAGGATTGTTGTTGTATATTATTCATGGATGTAATTTTCAGGGAAATATCAACACAAGATATTGTATAAATAAAATAATGGATTATCTTGAAATTAAACCTGAACTTAGGATAAAATATAGAGTTTCTAAAAAAGCCAATAATAAATTAAATAACCTGTTTTTCAAATATATAAATGAATGATTTTTTACCTATTTGGGAAAATAAGATAAAATTTAACAACCATAAAAATCTCCCAAATTCATTAAGATGTCTCATAGTTGGTTCAAGTGGATGTGGAAAAACCTGCTTACTTTTAAAAATGCTCCTCACTCCCAACTTTTTAGATTATGATAATTTAATAATTTTCACAAAGTCGAGTTTTCAACCAGAGTATCAACTACTCTCACAAGGTTTTAATGCTGGTCTTCAAAAGAAGATATAATCGGTTTATTTAAACGTCAAAAAAACCTAAATGATTATAACATTGAAGATATAATTCAACTATTTTGTGATACACAGAGATGTAAAAAGAAATCAAATCTTATAACTTGTATTCTTAGTGATAATACGGATGATATACCGTCTCCCAAGATTTGGATAAATCAAAAAGAACCTCGTTATCTTTGATGATTGTGTTAATGAGAGAAACCAAACGGTAATGGACAGCTACTACACAAGAGGGAGACATTCTTCTTGTAATTGTATTTATCTTAGTCAATCGTACTTTCAACTTCCTCGTCGTTCCATCAGAAACAATGCTAATACTTTTATTTTATTCAAGTTAAATTCAATAGATATCAATAATTTTTGGAGAGATAATTGTTCTACATTATGTAGTAAAAAGAAATTTGAGGATTATATGAAGCACACGACTGAAAAATATAAATATATTGTTGTGAAACAAGATGAGATATTAAGGGATATATTTTTTGTTTTATAAACAATTACATATATAAATGACAACTATTATTATAAATCTTGTGGGTAAATCTGCTTCTGGAAAAAAACTTTCATAAATCAAGGTTCTTGTGTAGTACAAATGAGAATATTGTAAATTTACTTAAAAAACACCCCGTGATACGCATTGTATCAACAACAACTAGAGTAATAAGACCTGGAGAAGTAAAAGGTGAAGATTATCACTATATTTCAGTGGAGGAACATATGCGATTGAGGAATGAAGGACAAATATTTGAGGAGGTTTCTCTTGGTACAACAAAATATTCACATTGTAAGAGTGAGTTAAAGAAACTAAAATCTGGTGGTGTTGGGATATTAGAAACTAATCCAGAAGGAACGAGACAAATTATTAAATATCTGAGCGGAGTGAAGATTTTATCATTCGGTTTTGATGTTGATGAAGAAACTCAACGCAAACGTATGAAAAGCAGAGATGCAAGGATTAGTGAAGAAGAAATTACAACTCGCATTAATGTTAATAAAGAATTTGATGAAATATTTAAAGAAAAGGATTTATTTGAACACATCTACTTGAATGATGAAGAAAAGGAAAATTTCCCTGTTGATCTTTACAATTCATTAAATGATATTTTACAATAAATAAATGGATACAAAAGAAAGAGCAAGAAGATTTAAGGAACATCAAGAGTTGGTTTCAAAAGTTGTAAAACAACAGGAAGACATAAAGAAGAAACGCAGACAGAAACTAACGGGCGAAGAAGCATTTGAAAAAAACAAGAGAAATTTTTTAAACCACTTTTAAAAACTTCCCAAGAAAAAATGAAAGATGTTTCCACAGTTCCCACAGTAGAATATACTCCTAGAAAGCTTCAAATGTTAAAAGATTTCAGTCAAATGACGGAGGAAGAATTAGAGCATATTAGAGAATTAGAACATGATGAAGGTTTATTTCAACAACTGGAAGAGATTAATCAACCCCTGATTATATTGTGAATGCTGTTCAAAACAATGAATATTCAGCGGATTCAAAAACCAAAGCAGGACTCATTCCAACAGAACAACCAGCAATATTTCATCTTGTTCAAGAAAAGGTATTGATATTTAATGATGAATTAAGGTTCTTAAGTTCTGCTCAACCCCCTGTTAAACTAACTCCGAGATTAATGTTTCTTCTCACAAAAGATGGAAGACAAGGTTCAACTGTGAGGGATGAATCAAAGTATATTGATAAACCATTGGATATGGAAAATAATGATGATAGAGTATATATTGATTTGCTGAACACTCTAAATTATAAGGTTATTCTTTCTGGTAAAAGTAGGAAGAATGAGAAGGAGAAACACATTATTCAGGCTTTAAGTATCCTTGGTTCAGGTATTAGTTTTCTTCCAAATGACCCATCGCAATTAGTTAATAGACTGTTATTGTTGTTCGGCAGTAAGAAGGCTGGAAATAACAATTGTTTTAATGAAGCATCAGCCATTTTAGACCAGTTGATGAACATGAAAATAATTAATAAATCTCAATATAAAGACATTTTATCTCATATTAAATAAGATGAGAAGCACAATCCTGAGTTTTAATTTCACAACAAGCGACCACACATCTTCATTCCCATACCCACTACAACTTAACACAACAAAAGAATATGAGGCATCTTTATTGTCCATGGAGACTTATAATACCTTATTTAATATAACCGAGAAAAATGACAAGTTTAGTTATGATCCGGGAAGTGGATACAAAACGATAACAGTCTCACCGGAGCATACGAGATTTCTCAAATATCTTCCGAAATTGCTCGTCTTATGAAAGAACAGGGTGATGAACCAAAAAATATTGTTATAAACATTCAAAAACATACTTCAAAATCAACGATTAAAGTTAAAAATAACTACAAGGTTGATTTCACAATTGATAATTCATTTAGAGAGTTATTAGGTTTCTCCTCAAAAAAGATTGAAACTAATGGGCCGTTTTACAGTGATAATGTCATTCAAATATCCTCAGGAATAAATTCGGTGTTAATTCACTGTGATTTGATTGATGGTGCTTATAATGATGGATTAAAAACAAATACAATATTTTCATTCAGCGCATACTCAACCCCAATTGGTTATAAATTCAATATGGAGCCTAAAAATTTGGTTTATCTACCTGTGTCAGGAAAAACCATACACAGAGTAAATTTTAGGATAACCGACCAAGATAATCGTGTGATCTCTTTTAATGGAGAAGTTATATCCATCAGAATTCACCTACGTGAAGTTTTTCAATAAATAAATACGATGGTTATTGTGAGGAAGCACAAGTTGGGAAAATATAAAATAATTACAGGGGATGGGATGTTCCTTTCACCGTACTACAAGGGTGAAGGTATGTATCTTGGTAGAGGATACTATAAACCTAAGAGACAAAGGGGTGTTGGACATCAATTTAGAGGAGATGGGATAATTGATACTCTCATGGGTATTGGTTCAACTATTCTTAAACATAAAGACCTAATTGGTTCAACTGCTTCTGCTGTGGGAAATGTAGCAGGTGCTGTAAAGAGTATAAAAGATGCTCAGAAAGAATCTCATAAATTACAAGCAATAAAAGAAATTAAGAAAGGTAAAACTCAGTTGTCCCCCAAGAACGACAGAAAATAATTCAAATACTTGGATCAGGGTTTCAAAAGTTTTAACATCTTTTTTCCTAAATAAATACAAGTATGGAAGCAATTGATAATATCTATGATTTGGATGATACTATTATTATCTCAAACTCCACTAAAAAGAAGATTACTTCAAGGTAAATGCAATAACTGGAACAGACTGGAATACAAATGGTACAAAAAGTTTTGAAATAAATAATCAACAAACCTATTTGAATCTCTCCGAAAGTTTCTTGTTGTGTAAATTTAAATTCACTAAGGCTGGGAATAACACAAACGCTACACTTGTAAATGATTTCTTCTGGAAAATGTTTGATAGTGTGCGATTGTATATTGGAACACAAGAAGTTGAAGCGGTTGATTATGTCTCTGCTGTATCTGAAATGATGAAATTTACACTCTATACATTCAGTGATAGAATGGGAAAGGGGTCTGTCGAAGGTTTTATTCCTGATATGTCAACGGGAACAAACACAGACCCTGGATATATTCAAAGGAAAGGAATGTATAATGATGATACAAAAGCAGAAAATAGTTTTACTGTGGCAGTTCCTCTTAAAGGTATATTTGGATTTTGTGATTATGATAAAGTTCTGTATGGTCTTAAAATTAGATTTCAACTACAAAGGAATGATAATGAAAATAGATTGCTTTTTGGTGTTGGTAATGCTTTTGGTGATCAGAATAAATTTGTAATTGAGGAGATGAGTTGGTATATCAGTGAATATACTCCTAATCTTAAAACAGAAGAGATGTTGAATCGAAGACTTAACTCAAAAAAACCACTCAGTGTATCATACCTCAAAAGAAGATGTCAACACGTTAAACTCAATCAAACTACTTACACGTGGAATTTGGGTGTTCTGGAAGGAAAGCCACGATATCTGTGGATGATTTTTAAAAAGCCAGATGGTGATACTGCGACTGATAAGAATAATGCATTGAGTGATAATGCTAAGGTGAAACAACTTCGCGTTTCTCTAGATGGAACATTTTATCCACGAGATAGATTGGAAATTAATTGGGAAAAAAATGATTTTGCTGAAGCATACAAGTCTTACCAAAAGGTGTGTGAAAGTAATGGAAATAAAGAACCTATTTTGGATATGACAGCATTTAAAAGTTTGTATACAATCTATACGTTTGACCTGAGCGCTCAAAAAGAAACTATAAAGTCTAATCGAGTGGATACTTCCCTATACATTGAAAGAGGAGAGAGTGAAGAAGTTGATACATATTGTTTGCTTTTGGAAGAAACAGAATTGCAGATTAATACAGATAATGGTGTGATGATTAGTCTCACATAATTTTTTTGTTAAATAAATGAGTGGCAAAGTACCAACTGGGGTATATGTTAATCAAATCAATCTTCATAAACTATCATCTTGTGTTCAAAATCAAAAGCCTTGTACGATTAACGTTAATACAATTCAGAGAAAAGGAGCAGTAAGAATTGATGTTTTGCTCACAAGAAACAGGTTAAAATCTTGAATGACACTGGCTCACTTAAAATTAAAATGACAAAACCAATGTTGAAAAAATATTCAATAAGAGAGACGAGTGGAGGATTTCTCCCATTTCTAATTCCTTTATTTGTTGGTTTAAGTGCGGTTGGAGCATTGACGGGTGGTATTTCAACAGCGGTCAAAACTGCCAACGAAAGGAAGGCTCAACTCCAGGCTCAAAAAGAATTGGAAAGACATAACAAAGAGTTGGAGAAACAAATTAGTGGAAGTGGTGTAATTGTAGATTTTGCTGAAAAACTTGAAGGTCTGCCTGATAAAGCGAGATTGTTAGTTGGAGATATGCTTTCTTCTATAGCACAAGCAGGTGTAAAATTAACGAAAAGAGGTAATGGATTATATCTTTCTAATAAATAAATGAGCATTGATGAGTGGTTGAAAGAATTTGGAAAGAATACAACATCAAATTTACAACTTGCCAAATATTGTAAGAAATTAAAAATTCATAATGTGGTTATTTGTATGAGAGATGAATTAACAAATGTGTCGAAACATACAAAGAATATTATTATGAACTTAGAAGATAATGATGGGAACGGTTCTCATTGGGTTTGTATTTTTAATAGTCAAGACAAATATTATTTTGATAGTTTTGGTCTTCCACCACCTGTTGAAGTCATAAAATTCTTACAGAATGGTGTTTATCAAACATTTCAAGTCCAAGAATTAAATTCCAAGTGTTGTGGTCAATTATGTCTATATGTGTTATTTCAACTCAACAAAAATAAAAAATTTTCTGATATTATTTTTAATCTAATATAAATGACTTATGTTGGTAAAGATGGTTCTATCTTTGGTGTATCTCAAGAACTGGATATTGATTTATCAAATTATTACACAAAGGCACAGGCTGAACGATATAAATATAATATAAACAAAAATATTAACATGAAAAATGCTTATAAATTAAAAAATTATCCAAGCCCGACTGACGCGAATGACTTGGTGAGATTAAGCGATTTATCACAATATATATATACTTAAATAAAACGGCTGTGTATTCTAAAGATACAGAAGTGTTGATATTATCTCCAGGTCATACAGAATTCACAGTTCGAATTAAAATAAATTTTTATAAAGAAGGGCGTATCGTTTGTATGAGAATAGAACAATGGGGGTATGATATGAATGATTTAGGGTATAATTGGTCATTTAAAATTAACCTCGAAGACCTGGAACAATTAAATCAGTCTCGTAAGGAAGAATATTATCCACTTGGTATCGAGAATGAGTTTTGTGGAGCCACGATTAGTAAACAACAAATAAAATAATTTAATAAGGGTAAATATAATAATGGTTTTGCCCTTGTTTATCTCATGAAAACAGAAAAAACAGGATTATATATAATAAGTAAGGAAATACAAAATGATTTAACTATGGGAAGATGGGGAGGTGTTTCGTGCCATAATATTATTCTAACATATATTTCTAATACATAAATGACAGCAAGAAGGCTTCAAGAAAATTATCATTTCTGTGTCCAAGCATACCTTCAAGAAAAGGGTATTCGGTATTTTAATAAATATGTTCTACAACATAAGAATGAGGTATTTTCAATAAAAGATTGGCATTATGCTGATGTTGATAAACCGACAACTTTAGATTTAATTAGAATGTTAAATAATGAAAAAATTATAAGGTTAAGAAAAGGTAAGGCTCTTTTAGAAATTCAAAAGAAATTTTATTGGTTTCCTGTTGTAAAAAAATTATTTTGGATACAGGAATAACAAGAAATCCTGATGAATATATGTATAATATTCTATGGGGTGTAAACGATTCAAGGATAGTAAGGGATGAGGAAGGAGTTGAAGAAGAGAGGGAAGAGGAGGAAAAGGAGAAGGAGGAGAGAGAGAAGGAGGAAAGAGAGAATAGAGAGAGGGAGGAAAGAGAGAATAGAGAGAGGGAGGAAAGAGAGAAGAGAGAGAGAATGAATAAATATCAAAATATGGAAACCAGTGAGATTCAAAAAAGAATAGAGGTATTAAAGAAAAAAACTTATCTCACCAGGGAGGAATACAAAGAATTAACAAGTCTATTTGCAATACTTTCAACAAAACTATTAGCATCGTCAAGCTATTCATTTTAATTCAAGTTTTTTCTTAAATAAATGGAGGAGAGAGTGAAGGCATTTCTAAGGATTCTTTATGTTTTAAAAATTAAGATTCAAATGTGCATGTTGGAAACTAAAAAGGTTTTTGCACTCTGCAGGAATTTTTCTCATAAATAAATGAGTTATTGTCTCAAATGTAAAAAGAAAACTAATACTAAAAATATTTCATATATTAAAAGTAAAAATAACAGGGTTATACAAAAAGGTATATGTTCGGTGTGTGGTTCAAAAAAAAATCAATTTATCTCCAAACACAAACTCGGAGGAGATATACAAAAGTTTTTATCAGGAAGTAAATTTACAACTACTGGAATACCAGGGGAATTACATCTTCCAGGGTATTCTTTCTGTGGTCCAGGCACAAACTTGGATAAAAGATTAGATGAGGCAGACAATCCTAAATCCTGGAGTAAACCAATCAATAGAGTTGATGAAGTGTGCATGAGACACGATATTGATTATGGGAATACCACAACGTTGGAAGAAAAGCATGAAGCCGATAGAGAAATGTTATATAATTTGTCTCTGATACAAAATCCAACCTTGAGAGAAAAAGTTGATAGGTTCATCGTGAAGAAGATGATTAGTGCTAAATTGAAACTTGGACTTGGAAATTCAAAAAACTTATAGGCTCTAATGATGCCATTAAGACTGAAGAGCAATTAGCTGATGAATTACATAAACCAATATTCACAAAGTTTCAGAGAAGGAAAGTTTATTCCAAGGAAGTTGATTATATCTGGTCTGCTGATTTGATTGAACTCAATAATGATAAGGGGTACAAGTATGCTTTAACCGTTATTGATTTGAGGAGTAGATATGCGTGGGTTGTCCCTTTAAAAAACAAAACAGGTAATACTCTTATGTTAGCTTTTCAACAGATATTTAATAAAAGTAAGAGAAAACCTAAGAAATTGTGGACTGATGAGGGTAGAGAGTTTTATAACAAGACATTTATGAATTTTCTAAAAAATAACAGTATTACATTATACAGTACCTTTAATGAAGGCAAGGCAGTTGTTGTTGAACGTTTTAATCGTACCTTAAAAGAGAGACTATATAAAAAATTCACACAACTCGGTTCACAACAATGGTTATCTTTTATTCAGGATATTGTGGATAAGTATAATGACACGATTCACACGTCAACGAATATGAAGCCATCAGAAACATTTACAAAATTAAAATATGAAAAATAGATTAATGTCAGAAAACCTAAGTTCAAAGTTGGTGATATCGTAAGAATATATAGGTGGAAATCTCATTTTGAAAAGGGTTTTACTGAACGATGGACGAAAGAACTTTTTAAAATTGTTGATGTAATAGATACAGTTCCTTGGACTTATAAAATATATGATTTGGAAGGGGAAGAGATTTTAGGTTCATTTTATTCACAGGAATTACAAAAGACAAAACTAAGCAGATAATACACCTTTGTGGACACTAGAGGGACAAGTCCGAGGTGTATTACAGTATATAATGTGTGTCAAGGGGGACTTTCTTAGATCTGTGAACCCCAAACACAGAATCCTCAACTGAATAGTCAAGGCTTAACTTTTGTTTGTGTGTGTGTGTGTGCAATGGGAGCAATAGGTTGGCGCTTCACTCCCTCCTACTATACACCGTTGTGGACACTCAAGGGCCAAGTCCGAGGTGTATAACAGTATATAATGTGTGTCAAGGGGGACGTTCTTAGATCTGTGAACCCCAAACACAGAATCCTCAACTGAATAGTCAAGGCTTAACTTTTGTTTGTTGATGTGTATGTGTGTGTGTGTCCCAACCCTCACATTCAAAATCTCAACCCCAACCCTCACATTCAAAATCTCAACCCCAACTCAATCCTCACCCAACACAGTCTTTTTCAAAATGATATTTCCACCTATATATATATATTTTACGTTTTTTTTTTCTCTTCTTCCAATTCTGTCTTTTAAGGCTTTCAGGTTTGATGACGTAAAAAGGGGGAGTAAGCCTGCACTTTCTTCCCAGAACTTTCTTGATCTTGCTCCCATCAAGCACCATCCGACAAAGAACTACATCGATAGGTTTAGATCCCAAAGAGTGATAGCAACTCCAAAAGTCTCCAAAATATAAATAAATAAAATAATAATAATAATAAATAAATAAATAAATAAATAAAAGCCCCCAAAAAAGTTTCAAGTGTCCAACATAAACCCAACTTTCCAAGTCTTCAAGGTATAACCACATTCCCGTTGAGTTTCCAAGATATGTATCACATTGTGAGTTATCAATCCAGAACCCACATTTCAAGTATTCAAAGTAAAACCAACTTACAAAGTCTCTTAAGGATAACTCATTTACTGATTTTTCAAAATTTGTGAGTCTCCAAGGTAGGACCCATATTTAGAACCATCTTGGCAGAACCCTTTTCCTGAGTCTCCAAGGTAGTTATTTAAACCATCAAGGCAGAACTCATTTACTGATTTTTTCAAAATTTGTGAGTCTCCAAGGTAGGACCCATATTTAGAACCATCTTGGCAGAACCCTTTTCCTGAGTCTCCAAGGTAGTTATTTAAACCATCAAGGCAGAACTCATTTACTGATTTTTTCAAAATTTGTGAGTCTCCAAGGTAGGCCCCATATTTAGAACCATCTTGGCAGAACCCTTTTCCTGAGTCTCCAAGGTAGTTATTTAAACCATCAAGGCAGAACTCATTTACTGATTTTTTCAAAATTTGTGAGTCTCCAAGGTAAAACTTGTATTCTGGCTCATCAAGGTATAACTTGTTCAGTGGGTATTGTCTTGATAACTCACAATGAGTACTATTGCTGTAAAACTCTTTTTCAGGATTTTGCTGGTCTCCAAGGTATAACTCTTTGGTTGGGTCATCAAGGACGAACTCGTTCTGTGGGTCTTGGTCGCTCATAAGGTCTTCAACCAAGCCAACAATTTCGCCCCAAGTTGTAGCAAAAGCAGTATTTTCATTTCGTATTTCAGACACAATTTCCTGTGAGAGAAAATAATAATGTATTAATTAAGTTATTTAATTATTAAATGAGTATGCTTCAATCAAAGTTTGAAAATAGGAAAATAAAAATTCTTACCTCAATAGATAAGAGGTTTGAATCCAGTTCATCAACTTGAAG
>NC_140961.1:33552285-33584785 GCF_056783735.1 Eptatretus burgeri
AGAGGTAGTGTTGAATTCCCTGTGCGTTCCCCAGACCTCACTCCAATGGACTTCTTTTTATGGGGATATCTCAAAGATAAGGTTTACGGCTCAAAACCAGCAACAGTCGATGAGCTGAAAGAGGAAATTGGAATACAATGTCTTGCAGTTCCAAATGGAATGATTCGTAACACTGTTGAATCCATTGGTCCGCGTTATCGGCTGTGTTTGGAACGTGATTGGTCGTCAGTTTGAACATTTGTAAACATGCATTTATACATAAATCTTGTTTCTAAGTCAATAAACAACGCATTTATTATCATTTAAAGAGTGAGTACATTTTTTTGGGACACCCTGTATGTATATATATATATATATATATATATATATATATATATATATATATATATATATATATATATATATATATATATATATATATATATATATATATAATCACATCTTACCTTGCTGATTGCACGCACAGTACCCAGCAAGTCCATTTTACTTACTACGGTATTATTTAAATTTAAAAAATGTCATTTTAACCGATTTCTCAGGAACTTCACTGTGCTCCCAATAGGAACCATGAGAAATGTTATAAAATGTAATCATCTCCCCCTGATAGGCCTGGTGTTGTTTAACGGTAAAGGTGGCTGGCTTAAGATCTCATAGGGCCTTCAGTTTGAGCCCCCGTCGTGCCACAGAAATAACACCAGGTGGGTTGGCTCAGCCCGTCATCCTTCCGAGGTCAGCAAAATGTACCAGCTTATTGGTAATAGGGGGCAATGCATCAGCGGCACAGCGGCGCTTTCACAAAATGATGCAACCAGCAGCCACAGGCTACTTACGAAACAACAAGAACTCCCGTGATGATGCCGAAACACAAGGTCTGTTGCTTTCACATTGCAGGTAGGTCGGTGGCATCTGTTTTCCACCGTCGATTCTCCAACATTGCTGGGTCCCCTCTGTCAGGCCTCCGACCTTGCCGCAGCAACTCCAGGATGGACGCATTCTTCCAGTCACCCCTCTTGGTTAAACTTCCAAAATCCAGGCTCACTGCACACCTCATCTCTTTTATTCTCGCTTCTCCCATCAATGGAACCGTCTTACAGAAGCCATTCTTTCCCACTTTATCCTCCAAGAGCTCAAGCAGTCAGTGCACCCACCCCCATCATGACCCATGATCTTCTTTGTCCCCATTAACGCTTTCTAAACCAGGGTGATTCATCAATGTGTAAGCCATCCCTCGGATGTTAAACCGGTTGTCTCATCTGCTGACATCAATTGGTGTTCTTCAAAGATCCCACGTTGTCCTTCACGAAGAGTAGGCGAGCCATCACCGGCATCCTAAACAAATTACAAATTCCTGCTCCAATGTGTGTGCCGTCCCTAGAACTTGAATCGAACGTCAGGTCTCCCCAGCCGGTTCGTGAAAGATTTGCGTCAAACTTCCCCCGTCCACGTGGGAATATTTGTGTCTATTCAACAAGAACCCTTCCTATCTCAACCCCCTAACTTCTTGACTTGTTGGAGATCGAGCCAGCCGTGCTTTTTTTCTTCTCCAATTTTCAGATACCAGCAGAGTACCCGCCCTGCGGACGATCATGTTCCAAGCAAGCAACACGTTCTTCTGACGCATACCCTTATTTGGACGGTGTATAGGCGAGTGACAGCTCTATACACACAAAAAAAAAACATAACCCGGGATACGTGCATGAAGCAAAAACATAACTACTGCTTATAATGCAAACACCTCACTGGACTGGAAAACGTGTGGACAGGATAACTGCAGCGTAAAAGGTGGAGACTTGTAATACCCTCTCTCACCTGTAGGTGGCGCTACACGATACACAGTTTGGATAGACACTTTGCATCCCCCCACCCCCTGCCACCCAAGACCACCAGCAAAAATTAAAAAAACACTCCCATACATATTTGGGGTCACGCTGATCCTATGTAGCAAGTCTGGATGTAATCAGCCCAGAACTGGAGGAGGAGTAGCGTGACAAACAAACACCGGTCCGTGAATTACAGTTTGGAAACAGACAGACAGACAATGGCCTTATGTAATATAGGAGGATGTCATTTGATATTTTCTTACCTTAAGAAACACTTTTAATCTGCTAACTGTAGCTTTGTGCGTTAGCATCCAGCTGACTCGCTGTTTTAATCTATGGATAACTTATGTATTGTGTGGTAGTGCTGTAGTGCTGTAGTGCTGTACTGCTCTCATTGTTCTGATCGGCCGTCCCCCACGCAGTGGGAGAGAGAGTGTTGCAATCACTTCTGTCTTTGTATCTGTCATCTTTCTGTTCTGTAACTTTTTTAACCATTCGAGCTTTTGTCATCAAATTTACAACCAAGCCATATTATGAGAACGTGGAAAAGACAAATTAATAATTTAGTAAAAAGGTCAAAGGTCAAAGGTACCATTTAGCGTACAGAAGAGGGAGAAGTTTGAATACAAAGTGGACGGGCTTTGCATTGTCAGATGCTTTCTCGTTTCACTTGCATTCAAAGGCATTCATACAATGTCGAAGGGAAAGATCTCATTCATCAAAATATTTGGTGTGGAATTGATTATTTAGTCGTACTTGCTCCCTCCAATAGAGAGAGGGGGGGGGGTGAGAGAGGTTGTTTTTTTTTCAGAAAAAGCATCGTTTCCCACCCGTTGGGCTGGCAAGATGGCCGAAAAGCAAGCAAACTTGTCTCTAAGTTGTCTCATCTGGGTTCGAATCCAGACCCAGCTATAAACTTCCCAGTGTTTCCCAGGCAAGGCGATTCATCGATGTGTGTGCCGTACCTCGGATGGCCGTTAAACTGGGCGTCCCTCTGCCGGAATTAGTTGGTGGACGTTAAAGATCCCACGGTGTCCTTCGCGAAGAGTCGGCGAGCAATCGCCATCACCATGGCCAAAAGAATCCAAAATTCCTGTCCTAAACTTGCGTTCCCCCTGTCTCAAGGAAACGAAGTGCAAAAAAAAGGGTCAACTCCCAAAGGGGTCACTAAACCCCTCGGCTGGGCATGTGGAGCCACCCGCAATACAATATGTAACACGATGTCTCAAAAAGTTGTGGATGGATGATTTGGTTAGGTGCCAAGAACAAGTCGATTTGATTTTGGTTCGGGTTCAGATCAAGATGCAGCCCATCAGTGGGATACACAACGTAAACTGTTCGGCCTGGCGGAAGTATGCGCTCTACCGATCTAGGTCATAGACTGTAATGTACACTCTACCACCTCTGCTAAATGCTTTATCTACTGTTCTGTGCAATGTCGCTCTGAGTTTATCGTGTGGAATGTTTGTGTCTCATGTGGAAAAATCATAATTTGACAGATATTTTGCTTTACTCCTGTTGATCATGTTGTGAATGCTATCGGTAACATGTTTGGAGTGATCAATGATCCAGAAAATTTTAATACGAGAATAAAATGTCACTTTGTATGGTAGTTTTGTAAGCATTTGTAAATCAGTTTCATTGCCTCTGTAAATACTGCCTGAAGCAGCTGTACTTGGGCACTTGAAACAACCGCATTGTTGAAGGAATAGCCCGAGGGGAATGTAATCCCCCAGGCTTCATTCGGACTTTTGGTGGGGGAGGGGAGAGGGACACAGTTCCACGAGCCTTGGGATAAACAACCCCCCTAGTAAATTTGGACGAGTGATGAATCCTGGAAGCTTTGCTGACAATTTGAGTGTGTGACCCAGCTCAATAATTGGGCTGAGCTGCACTGCACAAGGAATCTGATGACAGTTCTGCAACGTGGTCCAAACCCACTGGGGAGAAACCTGTTCCACAGTCAAAGGATGACTCGGAAGGACCCTGGAGGGGCCAAGGTTGTCATTCCTGGAGATCTGTTATAGATGTTTTTGGAAGGACCACATAGAGGGGTTTTGCTGAACCACACCTTTGTGGCGGTTCCTCTGAGGGGTACGAGTAGGAAACCTCATGAGAGATCACACCGGCAAAATTTGTTTGAGATTTTTGCATTTATTGCTAAAAGGAGAAGTGTGCATGTGTGTGTGTGTGTGTGAGATGGTCTGTCTGCTCGTTTGTGATAGTCTGACCCACCAATCTGTCATCAGGACGAGGCAAAATACAAAACTTGGATAAGGGCATGGCTTAAAAAGAAACAACACTTACCTTCATATTCTGAGTTCCTTCCCAAGCTGGACGGTTCGATTTCAGGTGCTCATTCTCCAATTAGTGGTTATGAATAAGGATTAGAGGTCACAGCGTGGAACTGAACCGAAACCTTTTCCTGTTGTTGGTTCAACATGTTCGGTTTTAATGCTTGGAATTGGATAAGCATCTATGCCAACTGAAACTTGTTCGAGCATGCAATGGATTTCAAAACAAAACACAGATTTCCAGTAAATATCACTTCATCGTAAAACCACTCAAACATGAGGACAGTGAAATACAGAAACAGCACTTTTTTGTGTGTTTGAAAGCTTCAGATAAAATGTGTATTTGTAGTTTTAAACGTTCGACAGGATGGTGTCGAGGTCGCACACTTACCTTTGAGCTGTCCTGTCCGAGTCTGAATGTCATCCCAACTATCAACTCGGCTTGGTGTCTTGCAGACAGGGCATTGCATCTATGCGCATTAGAGCGGTATCCTAGCATCCTGGCATTCAAAATTCTTGACATATTCAATCAAACGTCAGACCTGACCGTCCACATCCAGTATAAGAAAGAGTTGGGTAAAAAAAAAACAATTATCAGCCAACCAGACAAGACGGAAGGAATAACTTGGGCTGTTGAAGTGGTTGTAGTAGATTTACACTTTGAAAATATTCCACAACAAAACCAGTGTTGGGGAAAACAGAATTGTGATAAATATAACAGGCTTTTTTTTAATGCAACAGGTGATGGTAATGGCGTGAACGGCTCGGGCTGGGGAAGGAGCAACACCAAATGCAACAGGTAGCAGTCACTACTGGTGAAGGAGGAAACAAAAGAGCAAATACATGGAGATGAGCAAATACATGTACATGGAGATGGGAAGGCAGTCTGATCTTGCAAGATCAAACACTGAAGTTCTGAAAGTTCTTTCATATACATTGGCCACGCAGCCATGAGAAAGGGCAGATGGTGACCGTAACAAGAAGGTAGGAGTGGAAGAAGAAGAAAAAAAAAATGCCCCAAACCACCCTATAGCCAAACATTATGGTTCAACACTTTGATACAGAAGTAAATAATGTCAAACAACCCAGTTGTTTCCATTCGTTGAGGTGACGAGTCTCAACATTTTGTAATTTTGCTAATTTCCTTGTTTTTGCCACAATGTTCTTCTTGTTAATCCAATATTTGAACAAAGTATTCCATGAACTTTTACCAATATAGAAAAAAAAACAAAAGGCCTTGGGACTTCACAGGGTCAAAAAGAGCCTGATTTTGAAAAGATGCAGGAAGTTATATACTCTCGGTGGGGAGGCACAGGCAATGCTGGAAAGAAAAGGCCCTACATGCTGTGGAATGTCTGTGCCAACGAAAGGACAGGAGAATAAAACAAACCCAGGTGGTATGTAATCCTGGCAACCTGTTTTTTAAAAAAAACAAAAAACAATTCACTATCAGCTTGTTGGTTATTTGAAGACAAAGGAACGAAAAGGAATGGCCCTCATTCCAAGTCTGGCCCCTTAAAGTATCAAGTTGAGTTAGTTACGGTGAGATTGTTTGTATTGGGTGGGTTAGAAGACGAAGCAAGTCTGAGAATATTTACTTATTTATAAACCAAAAACTGGATGGAATACAGAACATGGTCCTGAGGGACCCCAGATGAGCAAGGAATGGTAAACAGGTACCTTCAAGTAAAACACATTAATTATTATTATTATTATCTGTGCCACCAAGAGTGGATGGAGATTGTTTTTACTCCTGTTTGTTTGTCTCTGCCTTTCTGTGAACAGGATATCTCAAAAGGTTGTGGACGGATTCGGACGGAATTTGGTGGATAGGTTGGATGTGTAACAAGGACGAATTGATTCAATTTTGGTGAAGATCCGGATCCAGATCTGAGAATTTTTTTTTTTTTAAGTGGTTCTTCATAATTGAGAGATGGGGCCAAAAACGATATGCGGTATAGGACGATATTTCAAAAAGTTGTGGATGGATTATGACAAAACATGGTGGATGAGTTGTGAAGGTGACGAGAACAAGCTGATTAGATTTTGGTTGAGGTCTGGATTCAGATCCGCCCTATGAGTGCGAAACATATTCAGCCTGGCCAAATATGCGCTCGACCAAGTGCCATTCTAGTTGCTCATGTAAATCAAATGCCTGGTGGTGGCTTAGCGGTTCGGTTGGCTTAAGATCTTAAGATCTTGAATTCAGGCCCCTGTTGGGCCATTGAATTAACACAAGGTAAGGTTGTCTCAGCCTGCCATCCTTGTGACGTCGGAAAAATGAGTATCAGTGTGCTGGTAACAGGGCATTGCATCAGCAGTACAGCCGTGTCCCCAGAAAATGATGCAGCCAAGCAGCCATAAGCTGCATACGAATAAAGAAAAATATATAATGTAAATAAAGATAACCAATAATCCATCCATTGGGACCATACTCTGTGCAGAGCGTTGGTGCTGTCAACGCAGTCTCCTTGGCTCTTGGGCACAATCCTGGACGGGTTGCCACTCCGAAACAGGATCCCAGCAAGCTGGCACTCATTTTGCCGACCTCGGAAGGATGACAGGCAGAGTCAACCCCACCTGGTATCAATTCAACAGCTGAGGGGCATTTGAACTCAGGACCCTCGGATCCCAAGCCCACCACCCTAACCATTAAGCCAACACCAGGCACAACCAATAATAAGTCGTTTTTGTTTTTTTGTCAACCAAACAATGCAAAGGCGTTTTTCACAGTTTGGTGTTGGTGAAGGCTAATTAACTCAGTTCCAACGACAGTTTACTACATACCTACATGTGCTGGATGACTATCAATAAAATTAGTGTGTGGGAAGTATTTTCATCGATTAAACTGCCTGCATCTGAACCTTGGCACTCCTCCAGGCGACAATATACACACTATAATACTGCCAGTCATAAAATAATAAGAGCATTTGTTTACTTGTATAATCAACAGATGGATGATTGGATAAATGGCATTGCACATGGGAGCTCAAGGTTGGCATGGACTTTTTAATGTATGACATGTTAAAAATAATGGTTTAATGATGTAATTTTGCATAACAATATTCCCTAAGTTATACACTATACAGGAAGTCATATCAACATTGGTCATCACGGTCTCGGTAAAATCAAGATACCTGCCCGCAGTCACCATGTGTCGCGGAAGGGAAGAATCATCAAGTTAACTGTAAAGAACATCAAACCAACCAAAATTCACAAGTGCTAAATAATATCTTTCATCAAGTTGTTTTAAACATAAAATAAAATGTCCTGGAATAGAAGTCCAAAAATGTCCTAGAATTGATCATGAGAATTTCAGGTGTGATCACCTGCTTGCCACTCAAATGTTAAAATGGCTGAACAGCTCATTTTGGAGAATTGCTGCACCACTTTGCATGGAGTTATAGAAGAATGATGAGTCAGTGATGGAGGTGTGGGAATGATTAATTCACTCACATGAAATTCAAAAAGATTAGTGCAAGGTGGTAAAAAAAAAAAATTATCACCTCATTTTTTGATGAAAAAGGCAATTTGTATGGCCATTGCAACAAAGGTTGTGGAGTATGCTTCCAGCAGGAAGGCGGTGATTAACTGATGAAAATTGTGACATGATGAGACCTGGGTCCATCTCACAATGCCTGAATAAAATGAGTCCACATGGAATTCGTTATTGGTTCCCACCGCCGAAACAAAGTACATGGTTCCAACACCAGCAAGAAAGCTTTACGGTACATCAACGGTTCATGTGCAATTCCTGGAACGTGAGAAAAACCATCAACGAACTGTAGTACTACAATGAAAACTACAATACACAGACAGACAGCCAGGTTTGTTGTCACAGGGTCTGACTTTACTACATCACAATGTTTGTACTCACAGGGCAAATGCAGCCACTACTACTCGAGCAGACATGGGTTTGGATGTTCCAAATAATCTCCCAAACAGTCCAGAGTGGGAAACTTCTGATTTGTTTTTATATCTTTAGACCCCTCGAGGAACATATGGGTGGCATGACATCGATGAATGATGAAGACGTCAAAGCATGCATCTGGAAATGGCTGCGTATCTATCACAAAGATTTCTACACAGATTGGCATCAAAGCATTGCTGTGGGTGGCAAAGTGGCAAAATTGTGTCCTCGCCCATCGATGAGACAAGAGTGTATGCATGGCAGAGGAAATTCCTTCAGAAATAGGCAAAGATTCATAAACTTCAGTGTACTTTTTGATTTTCAAGAATACCAATTCCTCCTCGAACTTGAATTACCTTTTTGTGAACAATAAAATAGTAAAAGATAATAACACAATAAAATTAGAACAGCACTCGGTGGAGCACATCACCTTCGCAAGGCTGAACAGTTTACATTTTGTACCCCACTGATGGGGCGGATCTGCGTCCGAACCTCAACAAAAGTCTAATCAACTTGTTCTTGTCATCTAACCAACTCATCCAACATTTTGACATAATCCGTCGACAACTTTTTGAGATATCATGCTATATGTCGTTTTTGGCCCCATCTCTCAATGGTGAAGAATCACTTGAAAAATGATCGTATACAGATCCTGATCTTCACCCAAATCGAATCAATCCGCCCTTGTCAGACACCCAACCTTGTCCACCAAATTTTGTACGAATCCGTCCAAACTTCTTGAGATGTCCTACTCACAGCTAAACAGACAGGGGTGAACCCAAAACTTTCGTACACCTTTGGCGGCAGAAGTAAAAATATCAATTACAAACATGTGTGAGAAAACAATGTTCATTTGACAAAATTATTGGTCCTTCTACAGACTCATAACTCATCTATTATAATCAGCTGTCTCTTGTAGTAGATCTTCCTCACTAAAAAGAAGAGTTGGTTGAAAAAATTGAACATAATTCAGATATGAACTTTTTGCAGTTTATATTCAGCTTCCCTTCAGTACCGTGGTATGTACCGCACTTTCTTTTACAATGTATCTACGGCCAAGTAGAACTTAATGGCAATCATGTGCCTCACCAAAGGTGGCAGCTGTAGTCAATAACTCTCACTTATTGATCGCAGCTCGTGTTTTCAACCAGGAAAACAAATAAGAAAGTTCCCCTGCCAGATGGCAAAATAACTTTTATATATACTAGAATGTAAGACCCGTCGCTTTGCTGATGGGAACACCAATCTTTACATAATTACCAAAACAAACAACAACAAAAAACGGTTGTTGTTAATTGTGAAATAAAATTACGCTGTGCATAGATACCGGACTGGCTATACACCCAGGGAGCGAGGAGGGGGAGAGTGTTTATGGGATATTCATCATAGCCTTTTCAGATGCTGAATTACAAATAATACAACAGCACACACACACAAAGAGGAACATCAAAATCAAAATAAAATTATCGCCCTTCTGCTTCCCCTCTCTTGATAAAGCTGTCTGTGGTACGTATTAGGCATGGGCAGTGCCAGGAAACAAGCTCTCCTCATGCATAGATATGCAGCATTTTATATGCTGCATGTACGTATACACGTGTATGCTTGTATCGCTATGCTGCGCGCGTATGTGCATGCTGCGCTACCGATTGTAGAGGACAATTGTTGATGGACGGACGGACACACGCACGCATGGACAGGATGGACACAGACAGGCACGCCGAGCCAAGCTCCTTTTATATTATAGATAGCCCAGACAGCAAAATAACATCACTCGTTTGATTTATTCATTTATTTGTATGCAGCCTATGGCTGCTTGGCTACATCATTTTCTGGGGGTGCGAATGTGCTGCTGAAGCAACGCCCCGTTACCAGCGAGCTGGTACTCATTTTGGACAGCCTGAATCAACCTGCTTGGTGTTGATGCAATGGATATATAACAGGGACATTAATTTAAAACCCTAAGATCTTAAGCCTGCCACCCAAACCATTATGCTTACTTTTTGATGACCAGAATGGACTTGTCTCCCCCAGAACAGCACCTGCAGTGTATGAATGGAGCACCGCCACCAATGTATGAATCAAGAGAAATTTCATTATTAGCCCCCACTGGACTTTGTCTGAAACGGGCCTTATGGATTTGGTCCCGATTTTTGTGTGTGTGCATGAGTGTGTGCGTGTGTGCGTGTGCGCGTACATGCGTCCGGAACCATATCTCGGACATGTACGGACCTATTTTATTCGTACTTGGCACAAAGGCAACACATGATGGCACACATATACACGTCATTTATTTTCGAGATCAGATCCAAGATGGCAGACTGGCGGCCATTTTAGTTGGAGAAAACCCGATGTTGAACGTGTCCTCAACCATTTCTCGGACATGCATTTACCGATGTTCAAACTTGGAACACAGATAAAGAATTATTGCTTACATATTTTTGCGGTTCTGCAAAACCGCATGCCTCTAAGGCAATGGCAGCCAACATAGTGATCCTCAGGTAGTTATTTCATTAGTCTTCGTGCAGTCAGACCTTCCCCTCATGTCTAATGGATTAACGGGATGAAGTGCGTTGCGTGGGTCTCATAGCGAGGTCTAATAATTATGTCTCTATCTTCAATCCTGATTTCCATCCAACCCTTTCCTTTTATCCATGACACAAATCGAAGGAAGCACGCATACACGATAGAAGACACCCGCGCAGTCCGATGAGAGAATTACCACATGAACAAGCGCGCGCATGGCATGCCCTTTCATTCAAATCTGCGCGCCAATTTACAATGGTGTCTCACCTTGCTCAACCTTCGCTCACCAAAGGCTCACCACCTCAACCATCAACATCTCCCACACACGGGAAAAATCATCACGCGCCTCCTCACACCTCCGCATCAATACGGTTCGCCACCAAGCAGAGGTGTGCTGCATGTCCCAGGCCACTCAGGCCGCGTGGCACGGGGACGGGCCGGGCGTGTTGGCACCGCTGGCCATGTCTCACCGGGGATGCCCCGAATGGGCGTGTGGGACCGACGCAACCCTCGTCCAGTCACCAGAACAGGGCAGGACGGGCGACTTGGTCACGGGGTGGGGGGTGGGGGGGGTTCGCAGGGCGGTGTGAGGCTCTGGGCCATGTTACGCCGTATGTGCAAATGAGACCGCTTCTGGCCTCAGGAGCCTGGCAGGGCGGGGCCGGGATCCAATGGGAAAGCGCGATTCGGATGATGGCGCGTCGCTTTGGGTCATCACCCTACCCTTTGCCCGGGGCTTATAAAAGGTGGATTGCGAAGCCATCTGCCCTCTCTCTCTGTACTTCGTCCACCTGCCTGCCTCACCACTTCTCCGCCTCTCTGCTCCGCCCTCTCTTCACTACACCTCGTCTGCCTGTCACTGCATCTGCACTTGGTGTTGGTGTGCGACAGACGCTCTTCAGGACCAGTGTGGAGCACACGTTTCCACGCGCCCCGCAAAGTGATTAAGCAGGAGATAACACGCCGACTCTTAAGGTGGGATTGCTCAAGCAGAGCGTCCCCCAAAGCGTACTGGGTCGTGTTGGTCGGCCGACCGTGCCAGGTATTGTGAGGCAATTAGTCCTCATCTGCTCTCCTTCCTTCTGGCTAACTAAGCTTTATCGGGTGTGTGTGTGTGTGTGTGTGTGTGTGTGTGTGTGTGTGTGTGTGTGTGTGTGTGTGTGTGTGTGTGTGTGTGTGTGTGTGTGTGTGTGTGAGAGTGATGGCACCTGTCATAGCATAAGTTAAGATTGTAGAAGTTCTAACAGGATAAGTCTGCTGTGTGTCTGCTTTTGTAAATTACTTGCTTTTTGTCGCACCCCACAAATTCGTTGTATCCCTGCTCTACAAAATAATAAACCCCATTCACTGTGCCACCTACCTTTCCTCGCCTGATTGTAAATAAATGCTTGCATAGAAATGTTCCCAGCTCATTTTCGTCTTTTCCTTCATTGGTCCAGCATGGTCCGTATCCGAACCTAGCCAGGATGTTATCCCTCAACGATCTGTTTTCCTAGCCGGTACGTCCTTGGCAGTTACGCTCAGCTGCATCTGATCTGGTAAGGTGATCCGGTTTGAACATAGCGTACTGAGGGCGTGTCCCCTAGTAATTAGATCACGTGACCACTTTCGGTTACTGGTTTCCACTAGACGGAGGACGCGAAGTCACGTGGTTGAGTTATTGGCATTCACGGTCGATTAGCGACCCGCCATGTCACGCAGTTATCAGTGTGCGACGGCCTGCAATTCCGGAGAGTCGGGTGGCAACCTGAGGTAGCTTCCCCCCCCCCCACCCCTTCGTGGTCTTCTCGCCCCTACCCCGCGTCCACAACAATATGCATGTCATTTTTTTTTTGAGATCAGACTGGCGGCCATTTTGTTACTTAAATGTGTCCCCAACCATTTATCAGACATGCATGGTCCAATTTTGTTCAAACGTGGCACAAGCACAGGTCAAGATGGCATACACATGCCCTTCATTTTATTTTACGATCTGATCAAAGATGGCTGACTGGTAGACTGGCAGCCATTTTAGTTGTACATAAATCTGTTCTAACCTCAAACATGTAGCTTTTTAAAGGTGGTTACCTATAACAGAACATTTCCAACAATTTCAGATAAAACTACAAAGTTCATATAACACGATAACCCATGCAGTGTTCAAGTATATATGGTACAGCCATTTAATTTTCATAAAATCATGATTTTACAGATCGTTTAAACAATCCAGAAGTTTAGCACGACTCAAGAAGTCTTATACACCACCGTAATACAGTACACTGTAACAAGATGACGTTGAGTTACAGGTTAGAAGATGGAGGCTTTATTTTGGCTTCATCAGCCCTGCCACAGTGCCACAAGTCTGAGACAAACCATTATTTTTTTAATGAATTAATAAAATGTACAATTTTTTTTAAACTCTAGTTTTTGTCAAGTTTACTCCTGGGGTTTGGGAGGTGCAAGAGCGGGACACGGAGAATGAGAAATGCAGTTCTTGATGTACAGTGCGACTCCGATGCCAGGACAGGGGGGGTCAGGTCGATCAAACTGGAGAAGACGCGAAGTAGTCGGGGACATGCTGTGGGAGGCAGGATTCTGTTAAACACACGATGTCCGGTTTATCGGTAACGTTTAGAGAGATCTGTCTGCTTGGAGCAGACATATCAGTTATTTGAGATCCACACATTTAGGGACAGAGGAGGAGTAAATTTTATTTGTGTGTAAATATTGGTTCACGAGTCAGTAAGTGACCACTATATTCGTTATGGGTGTGTGTCTGTCTGTCTGTCTGTCCCGAGCATAGCTCCGTGGGTTTTGATCCGATCTTGATAAAATTAGGGTGCGAGGTTTGTATCATGATCTGATTGCGTTTTCCGGAGAATGGGCGTGCTGCGCCCATTATGGGCGGTGCTGTGCCCATTATGGGCGGAGCCACGCCCAAAAAACGTGTTTTTAGGGGGTAGCCGGTTTCAAGTTACATCTTCTCCGAGGGGGTTTGTCAAATCTGGCAGGGGTTTCGGTATTTGGTTAGCCCAATGGCACCTGCATAGCCCCACGGAGCTCGATTTTTCATTTTCGTCACAAGGTCACAAACTTAGAAAATGTTGAAAAAAATCAATAAATTGGGCATCGAGCTCCTTGGGGTTTTTCAAATGTTTCGAATGAAAGTTGGTATGCAAGTAGTGCTCTTCGAGTACTACAACTTTCATCATTTACGTTTTTTTCCCGATTCCCACCAGTTTGCCCGTGGCGTCCCCTCAAAGGTCAAAAAATAAAAAAGGCGAACCGTGTACATTGCTCGTGAACAATCGCCGTCTCCAGACTGGTATCTTTTAGAATTTCGACCCAGCTATAAAGTCACTGTCAATCTGGTGTTTTACATGTATGGTGTTGCATATCCATCGGAATGACATTAAGCCAGAAGACCCATCTGCCAGCACTGATCATTGGTGGACCTTAAAGATCGCACAAGGTGTCTTTTGAGAAAAGTGAGGGAGTTATTGCCAGCACCCTGATAAAATTCCTGCCACCTTCAGTTGAATGTCAGGCCTGGTCAGCTGATTCATTCAATATTTCGGCCAAATATTTCCCTTGTCACCCACACAAGAAGGTGGAAATAATTGGGGCAATTAGACACATATATAATGAGTAAGAAAATAGTCAAATTTTATAGACTTGTTTTTTGAAAAATATAAAATGTTGGCATTAATTTTATTATAGCATCTCCTTCTGGGAAGGCTCCATGAACAGACTACCCACCCTTTTTCCTGGAGCATACCTCAAGTCCAACGAACGTGGGGAAATGAACACCTGTTTAAATGAACACCTGATGATACAGTAATTAGTGGGTTCTTACTTCATGATAACCATGAACATGTGAGTGAAGTTCAGCAGTTTTTTGACTGGTGTCACCGTCATTATTTAGTTCTTAATGTCAAAAAGACAAAATAAATGATTTTTTTATTTTTGATGCTTCGCAGGTAACCATGACCCTTTGATCATTCACAACCATATTGTCGAACAAGTTCCTGAACTTAAGTATTTGGGTACAGTGATCGATAACAAATCCAAATGGAGCAGTACTTCCCAAGTGTTGGCTGGTAAAGCAGATCAAAGATTGTATTTTTTAAGGAAACTGAAAAAGTTTCATGTCGATAAGAGCATTTTCATTTTTTTGTTTTATCAGCCCTTGGTTCAAAGTATTCTTTCTTTCAAATTAATATGTACTGTTGTGTCGTACATATTACTGTAACGGCAGTTAGGTTATATCCCACTACTGACCCAGATCTCATGGTGGGGGCAGCTAACAATGACCTGGACGGATAGCCGAACGGTTCTACTTGGAGGCAAACAACCGAGATCCTTGGAGATTATTGCGTGCGTGGGATGGAGGGTGGCGAAGCACGTACCAGAACAGAGGCACATGCGTTTATACTCGAACCCACAATGAGTAGACAAACACAAGTAAATTTAACAAATGAGGGTTTAATGAACATATAATCAAAGAATTATCATGAAAATATATCAAACGTGAGGTAATGAAAAGTGACGTAAACTAAAGCCTAATTTGAGAAGTCACCACTCAGTCACAAAAACAGACAAGGGAAAAGATTAAAAAAAATTAAAAATTAAAATAAAACTCCCGTTATGCCGGTACTCAGCTTGTGTGTCCAGAGATGACCTTTTAGGAGCCTGGTGATCCTCAAAACAGCATAGTCACTGTGTGGGACAACGCACCCAAAATGGCACCACATCCTTCTCTGCGGTCACATACGTGAGGTGATTCACGCGGACGGTCTTCCTTTGTTCGGGCCCACAACCCGCCGCATAGTTTCTTCTAACGATTGAGACTGCCGACGCTGCTCCTCTTCCAGCACCAGACTCACCCACAACAAAGGGCGCCGCCCTTCTCCTTGAACACCCAACGGGGCGACGCCGAGGCTCCGAGACAAGGCAAAAAGACACGCTCTTCTCCTTCTCTTTCTTCTCAGAAACGTACAAACTTCACAACCCAGCTGAACAGTCAATGGCTAGCGTCTTATTTCAGCACGTCAATTAATTCACACCAGAATGAACAATGAGAATTGCGCTGCTTTCTTGACTATGCTGAGGAGCCAGAGAAGTCCTATCTGTTCTGACTGCCATCTCCACACTATCCTCCCTCTTGCTTTGCTTCCAACCACCCTCTTGTCTCTCTTGCTCTTCTTGTCGCTCCTGCCCTCCTTGTCACTCTTGCCCTTCTTGCATCCCTTGCCCTTCTTCCTCTCAAAGCATACCATCTTCCCACACTTGCATCACCCTGACCAATCATCAACCTCGGGGGGGGGGGGGGGGGCGTGGCCTGCCGGCCCAGAAGGGCGGGGTTTTTGCCTGCCCGGAAACGTTCAGCTCTGTTGTTGTTGTTGGCGTAACAACATGGTTTTATTTCCAGCTTTGTAAATGCAAAAACATAGGAAAAGGTCACAGGGGGCAATCACATACTGGGAGAAATAGCCTTAAACCCTCCCAAGTTAACACAGCACCACCCCCATGTGGCGACAAGTAACAACTTAAGCTCACAGTTTTCCTGACTTAATTTACATTGAGATGTCTCCTGCTCATCCACGGACCATGCTATGCTATAAAATCCTATCTTTACTAAGAAATTCCTCCATCTACCCCACAAACATAACAGTACATGTGTTAATTTGTCGAAAGAAAATGTGAAGAAACTGGAAAGACCCATGAAGATTACCCAGCGTGTGATACGAACGGATCTTCCATCAATTTGTACCTTATACGAGAAGCGCGGTGTTGAAGGTCCACAAAATAATGCAAGCCCATAACATCTGTCACTTCACCGTTGCTTTTTGTTTTAATCATTCAGGTATTCGCCTTTGTGTTTCACTTACAGGAGTTCACGTTGTCGCTTTCGACTATCTTTTGTACCGAATTAAATTCACATGTTTAAAGAGCATGTTGCGGGACACCAAACATATTCTGAAAATTTATCAATATGATTATATGTGGATTAAATAGTTCGATGCAAACTATTGTGGTTGCCTAACTATTGGGAAAATTAATGAAATTTAACTCCGAAGTTGTTATTTCTCGAGGCTGTTGAAAAAAACAGCCGTGTGCCCATATATGGATGGTGACGTCACGTTCTCCAAAACAAAGTGGACGCTCACTCGCTCATTGAAGAAGTGTCCAGTTGAGCAGGCCGTTCTTTCGCTTATTTTGAGCTTGCAACTGTTTATATTATCCTTTTTTTATTTTGAATTATTGTAGAACAAAGTTATTTGGATATTTGTACATCATGCCTCATATGTGTATCGTCATGTTTTGCGAAAATGGCTGGAAAACGGGTAATCGCTCCCACCGATTCCCGAAGGAATCAAACATTCGCCGGCAGTGGATAAGATTTGTACAAACAAAACGGGCGAATTTTCCCCCAATGAAAACGGGTAAAGAGGACCCTTTGGACAGACTTGTCGTTTGTGGTGACCATTTCACAGCTGAGGATTACGAAGGCAACGCAATGCGTGAGCTCGGTTTCAAAACAAGCGTGACGCTGTGCCCACCATTCAGCCTTCTCCTCCTCAGCTGGCTCCTGCTTCATCTTCTCACACTGTGTCACCTCTCAAGGATTGGGGCATTGTGTTTATCTATAAATGTGCATAAGAAATCGAGAAATTATTAGAATACACTATCCGGAAGGCCGTGCGTTGTAACCCGTAATGGGAAACGCGGCTGAGAATCTCTTCCCCATCGGCCATGCATACGCAGCACTGTGTCCTGTCATTGATTGGTAAATAAATGGCCATAACTTGGGAAGCACTTGTCCGATTAATATCAAACCTTGAAAAGGCACATACTCAGGTCCCCAACAATATACCTGGCAGGTTTCAATTAGATCAGACCAGTGGTTGTCGAGAAACAGTGGTCACAGACACACACAGACAGACACAGGCACAGACACACACACAGATTGCTGGAATTATAGATAGATATGCCACAACAGTCTCTTGAAAGTTGGGGTTTGTTCTAACAGTAAACTTTCGCTGGGGTCAAGCTCAGCTGTTAGAAAGACTTCAACGCCAAGGCTACGGTGTATAATATATTTGGGTCCATTATTGATTCATTCTATTTCTGACTCTTGAGTGACTCGAGGGTTAAAAATTATTATATCAAGTCACAGACGAATCAAACTTGACATTATTTAATGCATCGAACAAGAAAATGAAAATCTACCAACCAATCTGTCTGGTGGAGTCTGTCAGTGTGAACTGCCGGGGATCAGTTCTGCCACTTGTTCACAAAATAGGCCGTTTTCTGGCACTTGCAAGTGGCTAAAATTTATATGGCTCAGGGCCAGAAACTCCATAGTATAAATTCCCATCATCCTCCGACTCGTCCTCGGCAATATCGGAATGAAAACACTCAATTTCATCGCCGCTGAAATCACTCTCTGATTCGCATCTCGCCCATTGTTCACACGCTGTTTCCGAATGTTCACGAAGTTTTCGGAGAACGTGACATCATAGCATCTTCGGCAACTTCTGGACTGTTTTTCGATCACTGATAAAAGTTTTGACTTAAAAGTTAATTTTAGCATATTTTGAGTTTCAAATGCAAGAAAATAATTGCCAAACGATTACTAATGTGCTTACAACCTTCGAATCACGTGAAGTCATCAGCGACCCAAAACCTGCTCTTTTTGCAAGTGTGGAAAGGGTGTGGTGCACCTCACCACTTTCTTTCAATTGTAATCATTTGAATGGCTGGCTGCCAGTGGAAGGAAAATTTCCATGTTTTTACATGGATAAAAATAAAGGATATCCAATATCCAACAACACAAATGACCGTGACCTTGTGAAGGGTTATGAAACAGTGTAAAGTATATGAAATTAAGTAAGTGTGGATGGAAATTTTTTAATATCATGATACATGACCTCTTAGACACAACACAGAAGACTATCTGCATAGGTTTTCATTTTACTTTTCAAAATCATTCAGTGTACCAGTCAATATCAATAAAAGTGTTAAGGGATCGTTCAACCCCTTGTACATAAACTTTGTTGGAAGCAACCACAAGCTTGTGGAATTATTTTTTTACATCATTAATCTACATCTAAGGCTATAAAGTGTTTCACTTGCTTGTTGTCATGCTCGGGTATACACGAGCTTTGTGATGTGGTGGAATTATTGATGCTCCTTATACCTCACAGCCTCAAGAAGACATGATCGACACATTCACTTTCCCTCCTCAAATACCTCTACCTCCTCTCAACCGCCTTTACATTTTATTCCACCTCATTGCGAACTCCTCACCTTCCCTTTAAATTTATTTTATTTAACACGTCCTCCATGACACGTGTATGGCTTCTTTTAAAACAGGAAACAACAAGGAGGTGTTCATTGAGGCTTTTCATATGAACTAAAAATAAACGACTGGAACATAATAGGAGGTTTACCAGGAGATCGAAGTGTGTTCTTACTGACCTTGGGACATGCCATACCTGTCCCCTTTGATATACGTATCTAGTGCTTGACATGGAAAAGCTAATAATCCCTCTTCCCTTGAAAGACTCACACTCAAAACATTGCTTTACCTTTTTCCCGTCAGAGGTATGCTAACCACCGTCAACATTTGGTTGAGAAAATTATTCTTGTTTTTCCGCTGGTACACCAGGTGACATATTGCATTTCTCCTTGCATTCAAACAGTATGTTGCTATTGATGCCATCTACATACTCATGTTCCTGCTGGAAGCTGCTGTGCCCCTCAGAATGGTGTTGTCCATCTGGAAAACTACCTTTTCCATTTCCTGACGATCCCACCCTCTGCCAACCTAAATGATGCTCTTGTCTCCCAGTCTACTAATCTACATACAATCTCAATATGAACATCGATATGGAAAAATATGTCATGGCAGACAACCCGAAATGGGGAAAAATTTGTCAAACAAAGCTCGTTGCGTTTTGTCTACCATGCTATGCCAAACATCAAGTCAAGAATGACATTCCTTCTGGCCTACAGCCGGTGTTAACTTATCAACGCACATTATGGACAATTTTCCTGCAGGAAAGGATGATAATTAAAATCGGTCATAAACACCGACAGAAAATCTTAATCTTTTGATGCTCTGTCAGTGTCCAAATGGGCTCTCATGAGAATGAATGGAAGAAGTAAGCTTACCTTTTATATTTGATGAAAAGCAGCACAGTCATCAACTGGACCTTCTTCAACTCCATGTGGTGGTTGGAGGGTCAAGGGTAACGTTTCCTTTTCTTAGCATTGTGTCAAGCCCGTTCAAAAGCGATATCACTCAGGGGTGCGACCTTTCAATAACAAAAGTTAAATTAAAACAAAAACAAATGTCAAAAGTGCATGTAAAGGTCTACAATGTAAACAATATTGACCAAGTTCAAAATAATTCCATGAACAAGCATCTTCACCCTGCACATGCGAAGCGAAAAACGGAGTTAAGTAATTGTGGTTCACTTTGTCTGTCTGTTTGTCTGCAAACGTCAGTTTAGGATCGATGAACAACTTCATTTAGATTGAAAGTTTTATTTTGAACATGAATCGAAAAACCCATGAACTATAGTGAAGCGAAGCAATACTTTTGGCTGTAGTGAACCTGCAGTGAAGCAATACGTTTGGCTCTGAATTTGTTCCGATGTGCCTACGCAGTGAAGTGGGATAACTTTTTTACTCTCTCTCTCTCTCTCTCTCTGCTTGTCTTCTGGCAGTCAAACGAAATTGAAAATCATTTTCCAAACAGAAAACTTACTGTTTTTAAGGACTTTATAAAGGACACAAACAACAGGCACGAATAACTAATGTAACGCGATTGATCGGTGATGGATTCGACACTGAGTCAATGGTGGTAAGACGGAGCTAAATTCCGGAATTAATTTATTTGTACGACTTTTACAATCTTTATTATATTTAAATTGAATTATATACTTGAACACTATCGAACTCAAATCGCCATCTTCGAGCTTTCAAAACCTTTCCTTTTCGGTGTACTTGGACATATCAAGTCGGGTGGTGTACAAGTCCTTCACTCGCGCCAAAGTTCCGGAATTCATTTTTAACGATTTTAAAAATCATTATTTTATTTAAATTGAAGTAAATACCTGAACACTGTGTGGAGTATCATGTTCTATGAACTCTAGTTATATGAAATTGTACAGCTATCATCCTGCCTTATTTTCCAGGCAAGTCTAAGGTTCATGCAACTTTGCACTCACTCCATGCAAAGGGATAACGTTTACTTTTACAAAGCAAACAACTGCCATTTGATATATTTTTGCATGAAACAAGTCGAAATGTCGCTTCAGAGAAAGAAGATGGTTGTATGAATTGTTGCCATACAAGGGCTTTGCAAAAGCCTGGTGTTGGCTTGGCGGTTAGGGTGGCTGGCTTGGGACCTTAGGTTCCTGAGTTTAAGCCCCTGTCGACTGTTGAATTATCACCAGGTGGGGTTGATTCAGCCTGTCATATTTCCGAGGTTGGTGAAACGAGTACTGGTGTACTGGTAATGGGGGTATTACATCAGCAGCACAGAGATGCCCTCAGGCAATGATGCTACCCACAGCCTTGTGCTGCACATGAATGAGGAAGAAGGACTCGCAAGCTTTCATAGCTTTCCAGGTGAAGACATCATGGGTATTGATAATTTTGCTGTGAAAGCTTGCATACTGATCAGGAATGGGATGGCGGTAGGGAGAGGAGGAGGGAAAAGAGGAAAAGATGTCACTCACACCATCCTGTACGCATGAGGCATTGTCCTGGGAGAGTCAAATGGTGATTGGACGAATTGAAAACGGTGTTCGGGAAGGTAAATTCAGTGCGAATCTTAACTGTTTCCACCCTCCAAACAGGATGGTGACAGTGAGAAAGGACGTCCCCACACTGACGATCAACAGTTTTATTTGCAAGTGGAAAAAAAGTAAAAAGCACAGTTCAATTTAACTTACAACAAAAACGAATCCGATGGCACAAATCGTTATGGAGCTCCAAAGGGACACCAGAGAATGTGTACTTAGCAGAGAAGGCAAAGAAAGAAAGAAAGAAAGAAAGAAAGAAACCTTCAAGTCAGGAGAGATAAAATAACTGGGAGATAATGAGGGAGGAAGATTATGTTGAGCCTCATTGCTGTTTTATCCGGTGATGGCAGGAGAGGGAGCCCAGCAATGTCAGCAAACTACGTGGTGTAACTGATGTAATTTGAGGACTTTCGGTCTCTTTTATGTACTCGCTGGTCCTACTCGCACCCTCGTCACACCACTCATTGGAACACCAATTCACCCATGTATGACTGGCACAAATTGCCCCACTGCACACCTTTTTACACCCGTAACAATTTCGCACATCCCGTGGCACAGTGTACGCCTCACAAATAAACCGATGGTAAACTCTGGGCAATGGTCTCAGGCACAGGGATGGCATTGATTTAGATCAGTAAATGATATGGGGAAGGGGGTATGGTTGGAGGATAATCATAAACAAGGGGACACAGAGTAAAAGCAGGCCCAATGAAATCTCTGCAAAATTTGAATCTATTTATGTCTGACCCCACATGTACACTCATGCAGCACAGCATGGACATATGTCATTTTGTCTTTATTTAAAATAAAAAAGCTTGCACAAAGGGAGAACAGAAACCTTGCCAGTTTTCGTGCACATAACAATGTGAATATCAACATTGTTCTTTGGCTTTTCACTGCTGCCCTCTGTGGTCAATACATGTAATGTACAGCTATGACATCCTGACTTGCCAAATGAAAAACGTTACATCCTCAATTTACACCAGCTCACGTGAGGGAAGCATCATCTACCTATTGACTGTCATCCACGTAGAGCAGATACCTGACTGACACCACAGTCCCCCACTCCCTTCCAACCCTCGAGCAAGCTAAAAAGTCCTCTGAGGTTATCCACTACTATATGTACGCTCCTTCACTACCATGAAACCATGACAGCTAAGAGTGTCCGATTGACAGCCAGGAGAAAGAATTACTAGCTTCCTCCGAAGGGGAGTGGGCTGGGGATCTGGGGGTGCACGAACACAACACTTATCAGGGAGACCCATAATTTTTCGAATTTCCACAAATGTGCTGAGTCGTTGCATCCTTGGTGCTTGTAGAGTAAAACAAATCGAGATGGTTTCATGTAGCACCAATGGCCGAAAGATCTGAGGGTTGCCAGAAATTTGACGAGGTTTAATGTCCGAAATACCCGAGTGTGGATCGGGCCAAGAAAATGTTTGCTTTTGTGCTCGGAACACGTTACAGAGCACTGTTATGAAACAACAGAGATGGCTAGATCTTGTGGTTATCCACCATGATTGAGAGAGGATGCCATCCCGACAAGCAGATGAAACAGCAGTCACTCAAAACTGTAACACCAGTTCCACCCATGTGTATTACCAGCACATGTACACAGGCGATGAACCAAGCACCTATGTTGGCCTGCTGGCGACCAATCTCACCTTGCTAGATGCGCTCCACTTCCCCCAACACAATCCCCCATCAACCATAATCCCCACAATACCCACCATCACCATCCCCCTGCAAAACCCATCTCCCTAACGATACCCACCACTACCCGACACTCGCCCCACTTCCACCATCCCACCACAATCACCCATCAACCGAATAAAAAATAGGGCCGCATGTCCTGAAGGGCACCTGGATCAGGAGCAACAGTCACTCAAACTACCTGCAGACCCCTCAGACCCTGATTTTTTTTTTTAATACCATGAACAAACTTTGGTACATCATCGGTGATGAAGGTTGTGGTCAAGTTTCATTGAAATTGGGTGTGTAGTTTCGGAGAAGAGAGCAAATACCTAGATTGGAGGGCTCAACCCCCCCCACCACCCATCAGCATACCTCCCTCGACCCCCCCCCCCCAGTAAACCCCTTAATGAGCAGATTTTGATGTGATCAATACACCTTCGTTAAGCATCAGATATAAAGCTTGTGGCCAAGTTTCATCAAAATTGTATGTTTAGTTCAAGCGATATAATGATTGAAGTGTTTACGGACTGACTGACTCACCTACGGACATTGCTTGATCACACAAGCTCACCTGACTGAAGTCCAGGTGAGCTAAAAAAAAAAAAAAACATCACACGGACACAGCACTTTATGTAAGCTGCAATTAGGTTCAAGGTGTGATCTCGGTGTGACGTCACTGACCAAAATCGAAAAGACACTTTGGGGCCTTTTTTGACACTTTGTGATTGGCAAAAAAATTTCCCTTCAAATTAGACTGTGATTAATGATTTTCAGAAAGAAAAAAAAAATTGCACTTGGGTTCCTCTTTAAGCCTCATAAGTTATTCAAGTATGAATACTGTATTTCATCATCTATCAGTGTGATCAATTCAAGATCTAAAAATGAACCCAAATGCATAGTTGTTTTTTTCTTTTGCAATTACAATCCAATTTATACAATAGTGATCGGACGCAGTACTTTAGATATAAAAAGGACAGCATTGCTAACTGAGGTGTCAGTATCCATTGACTTTGGCCTAAATAACAGGGAAATTACAAAAATAATGAAGCACGAGGATCCGTAAAATGAAATGGAGATCGCAAAAGCTGAGGAATGCCAAAATTATGACAGTGATACTTTGGGCAACTGGAACAAAAGCTCACTGAAATTTCGAAATTAATACAACCAAACTACAATATGCGACTTTTAAAATGATGTAATCCACCCCAGAATGCTGAGTGCACAGGCGTAGAAACCCCAAGGAATAGCAATCTTTGGTGCACCATAATGTATACCGTGTACGTGTCGAAGCGAGATAAGGATTATTACCGAAAATGGCTCACAAAGATTCTAAAAAAAAAAAAAAACCAAAAATTCTGACATATGTTCTTTTCACACTTCTTTCTAAGTTTTTCACAATTCTCTTTATTCATTCTAATTCTTGCTCTTTCTTTTCTTTTATTCTTTGTTTCTCTCATTCTTTATCTACCTGTCGAAGGAGAAGTGAATTCTTGAAGAAAGTTTTTTTTGTAAGGCTCACTTGGCTGCACCTGGATGGGTTTGAGGGTTGTGGAGTAGCGGCTGAAACCCGAATCTTTTCCAGTTCCTCCTGATGACTCCATCTTTGCTCTACTTGTTCGGGTTCCTTCTGGTGACTCCAATGCAGCATTTGGTCTTCCGTTTGATTGGAAAGTACCTGAAACCCTCTTGTGCCTCTGCACAACGAAAGACTTGGAGACCTTTATCAGCTCACCCAATACGAAGCTGCCCGTAATGCAAACTACTGAAGATGTAGGTCAGTGCAAGGCCCGAGTCAATGGGCGTGTGCTGCACAAACCCCCAATGGATGAATGAACTGTGTATCTGGATTAGTTAGTCGGGTAAGTTTAAAGTGCATGTGCTGGTAAGTTTAAAGTGATGTTTACTGTTAATCATGTTGGGAGTGAGGGGTGAGAGATGGGGGTAACCAGAGCTCCAGAAGTATATAGCTTGTTTGGTTCTGGGGCCACACGAGAAATTATATGATGTTTTTGCATTTATTGCTGAAAGAAGTGTGTGTGTGTGTGTGTGTGTGTGTGTGTGTGTGTGTGTGTGTGTGTGTGTGTGTGTGTGTGTGTGTGTGTGTGTGTGTGTGTGTGTGTGTGTGTGTGTGTGTGTGTGTGTGTGTGTGTGTGTGTGTGTGTGTGTGTGTGTGTGTGTGGGGGGGGGGGGTCTGCTACTTTGAACTAAAGATCACATCTCCACTGTGGCCGCGAGCTTGCAGTAATAGGAAATAACGGGAACTCAACACCTCTCATCCACCGACATTTCTCATATTTCCTATTTTCTGTGAGTCCGATTTGCATTCAGGAACAGAACAATTATGGTTAACCCTTTTGAAATTACCACACTTTTGTCTAAATGCTGAAAATTGTTCAAGAGTATTAGAATTACAGGTTTTGCTCTAATAACAGCAGGTTAAAAGTGCCCGTCGAGAAGAACATTTTACTGGATCACTGAAAACACAGACATACAGTGAAAGCGCAAAAGGCCTCGTCGGCATTCATCCATCATTTCCAAGGTCACGTATTGGAAGGTGTTTGGGGTTTGATGACAATCCTTAAAAACCCTTGGAGCAAAGAAAATTGTGTAGAATTTTCTCCAGTGCGAAAATATCACTTTGTGCACTAAAATTAAGGGGATACTTTACACACTGAGAAGACACTCATTAAATGAGAATCCAATCAATGTAAAAAAGTCACATCTGTGATAACATGGGGGGGAAAAAAAAACTACAAAGTAAAATTTGAAGCGAATGTCTCTTTGTGTATGCCTGATGTCAACCACATTAGATGTCAACCTACTGTTATGTTTGTTTTCTCAATTAAAGGTCCATATTACATATACATATATATATATATATATATATATATATATATATATATATATATATATATATATATACATACATATACATATACATACATATATATATATACAGTCATGCGCCGCTTAACGATGGGGATACGTTTTGAGAAATGCGTCAAGCGATTGTCATTGTGAGAACATCAGAGAGTACTTACACAAGCCGAGATGGCATAGCCTACTACATACCTAGGCTATATGGTGTTGTTGTGAATCTGGAAGCCATGAGCACTCAGCATTCAAGTCCCCATAGCTCAGTTATTTCGATAAGTAAATGTGGATAGATAGCTCCCTTTCCCCTATGTCTAATGGGAATTAAGTGTGCATGCGCTGCGAAGTTATTTTATAGATAGGATTTTTACACTTATAATAACAACACGCCTGCACCTCGCTTCCTCAACCCAACGTAATGGCGCCCACGATGGGCGGAGTTCAAGGAATGCGGCGGCTCTCGACCAATCAGGGGGATGCGAGCGAGGTTGCCGTCAGTCGGCCAATGAGTGCCACAATACAGGACAATGTTACTCTCCCTGTTTGAGGGGCGGTCCTCCGTGATGGCCGCCACGCCCCCCCCCCAGTCCAATCAGCGGACTTAGCGCCCCTTTAGGCCAATCACAGGGGCGACAAGGGCAAGTGCACGCCAAAACTGTCCAGTGAGTGAGAGCGGGTCCGAGGAGGTGGCTCCTCCCCTCTGGAGAAGCGGTGAATAAGTGTTCAGGGCATTCTGTCTGGCAGTGAAGGTCGCGTCGCCTCGTCGCTTGGTCACCTTGTCAGCCTGATCACCTGATCATCTTGTCTGGCCTGCCGGCATTCTGTCTGATCCACCTTCGCGCCGGATGGCGTCCATCATTGCATTGTGTTGCGGGTTCGAGTCCCGCTGAACCAGATCATCGAAAACCACACGAGGGGGAGAGGTGCGAGACAGGTTCTCCCCTTCGGCTCACCTTCCCTCCCGAGCTGAAGGGCCGAATAAAGGCCATGGCCATCATTTCTTTTGGGTCTGTGCGTGTGTGTCTGTGGGCCCAGTCTATAAGTAGCAATTGTTTAAGTGCCTTGTACATTATTTGCATTTCTTCTTGGTAGTCGGTTTAACTCTGCTCTTTGTGTGTTCCCTCCCTGCCTATTGTAAATAAATCTCCATTCTGTTAAATGTTTCAGCTCGTTTCTGTTTTTCTTTCATTGGTTTAGCACGGTGCGTGTTGGGAAATTGGGAAGCGGCAAATTGTGCATTTGGACCGACGGACCTCGGTAACCATCCGATCGGGTTACGCACTGTTCGAGCACGCTAACGCCTCGTTCCGCTCGAGCTCCGCCGAGAGTGAATTTCCCTGGTAGTTTGGACGATGTGGGTATTTAGGTAAATTGAAATTGGCAATCGACCCTATCCCACGCAGTCGACCTATTGGCGATCTTTGGTCCAATAAGGGACCTGTCGGCTCCGGAGTTATCCGGGTGACGACCTATAAATTCCGGGTGTTCAGTGGAGCCGACTCTACTGCTCCATCTCGCGGTTGTGCTCGCCACCGAAACTCGGCCCCACAACAGTATAGCCTATTGCTCCTGGTATGTGACTCTACTGAATACTGTCGGAAATTGTAACACAATGGTAAGTATTTGCGTATCTAAACATAGAAAAGGTACAGTAAAAATACGGTATAAAAGATTTTTTTTCAATGGTACACCTGTACAGGGCACTTCCCATGAATGGAACTTGCAGGACTGGAAGTTGCTCTGGGTGAGTCAGTGAGTGAGTGGTGAGTGAATGTGAAGGCCTTGGACATTACTGCACACAACTGTAGATTTTATAAACACTGTACACTTAGGCTACACTAATTTTTTTTTTTTTTAAATTTCCTTCTTCAATATAAAATTAACCTTAGCTTGCTATAAAACTTTTTTACTTTATAAACTTTTAATTATTTTTTTTTACTTTTTGATGAATGCTTGGGGGGGGTCCTGGTGTTAGCGCAGTGGTTAGGGCAGCGGCTTGGGATCCAAAAAGGTCCTGAGTTCAAGCCCCGTTGGGCCACTGAATTAATACACCAGGAGGTTGACTCAGCCTGTCATCCTTCTGAGGTCGGCAAAGCGAGTACCAGTGTACTGGGCCGGTGTATATCCCGGTTCGAATAAGGTGTACCAGATCCCTGTGTCGTAAGAGGCGACCAGGGTTGTGTCAGGAAGGGCATCCGGCATAAAACCTATGCCAAATCATTATGCGGATCATAAAGGATGATCCGCTGTGGCGACCCCAAACGGGAAGGAGAAGAAGGAGGAGGAGGAGAAGGAGGAGGAGGAGGAGGAGAAGGAGGAGGAGGAGAAGGAGAAGGAGAAGGAGAAGGAGGAGGAGGAGGAGGAGGAGAAGGAGGAGAAGGAGGAGGAGGAGGAGGAGAAGAAGAAGAAGAAGAAGACTCAGCCGTGGCCACACACATTATAAAGCTACCAACAACTATGTTGTATGGTTTGGAGGTGGTAGCGCTGACAAAAAGACAGGAAGCGGAGCTGGAGGTGGCAGAGTTAAAGATGCTGCGATTCTCGTTGGGAGTGACGAGGATGGACAGGATAAGAAATGAGTATATTAGAGGGACAGCACAGGTAGGAGGGTTTGGAGACAAAGTGAGAGAGGCGAGATTGAGATGGTTTGGACATGTGCACAGGAGGGAAGCGGAGTATATCGGGAGAAGGATGCTGAGGATGGAGCCGCCAGGTAGGAGGAGAAGAGGAAGGCCAAAGAAGCGGTTCATGGATGCAGTGAAGGTGGACATGCGGGTGGTTGGAGTGTCAATGGAAGATGTGGAGGATAGAGCTAAATGGAGACGGATGATCCGCTGTGGCAACCTCTAATGGGAGCAAGAAGAAGAAGCAGAAGCAGAAGCAGAAGCAGCAGAAGAAGCAGCAGAAGAAGAAGAAGAAGCAGAACGCTTGGGGGGCATGATGAACAAAACACGAGATTAAATCAAGCACACGGAAAAATGATCCAATCAAGAGAAGCGGTAAACACGAGATGTATGAGGCTGCTGCGTAACACGGCACACTGTTTTTCAGTAAATTATGTTTTTTTTTTTAAAGTAGAAAGAGTACACTCAAAAATAACGATAAAAAGTACAGTATAGGAAATACCTAAACCAGTAACATAGTTGTTTATTAACATTATCGAGTATTATGTACTGCACATAATTGTATGTGCTATGCTGTACTTTTATACAACTGGCAGCGCTACGACAGCTACATCACCAGGAGGAGATTGGGACCATACTATGTGCAGAGAGTTGGTGCTGCTTAAGCAGTCTCCTTGGCTATTCGGCACAATCCTGAACGGGTCGCCACTCCGACACAGGATACCAGCATGCTGGCACTCATTTTTGCCGACCTCGGAAGGATGACAGGCCGAGATAATCCCACCTGGTATTAATTCAAAAGCTGAGCGGTATTTGAACTCAGGACCTGAGGATCCAAAGCACGCCACCCTAACCATTAAGCCAACACCAGGCATACATCACCAGGCGATAGGAATTCTTCAGCTCCATTAAAATCTGATGGGACCACCGTCGTTGACTGAAACGTCGTTAAGCGGCACATGACATATGTCGGGTGTCCCAAAAAAATATACAACTTTTGAAATGCTTCATTTGATCCTAAAAAAAAGCAGTAATTTTGTCACTAATGCTTCATTTCTTGTTGCAGAGACCCTGAAGTTTATTTTGATATCAAGCAAGTGCCAGAAAATGCCAAGACTGACCGTACAACAACGGACGAAAATTGTGAACTTTGGCACCAGACGAAAAGTGTCATACAGGTGCAACGTCTTTACTCGAGACATCTCGGTATCCACTTGCGCCATGCACCAAACTTTCAGACAATAAAGTGCACCATCACAAAGTTTACCAATGTGGGAACCATCTGTGACCTTCACAAGGGTCACAGTGGTCGGAAGAGGACAAGTCGTAGTGAAGAAAATATGGAAATGGTGAGACAGGCGGTCGTTCAGAGTCCAAAAAAATCGATTCAACGACTTTCTGCCGAGACAAACATTCATTAGAGCACCGTTCAGAGGATCCTTCGCCAAGACATTCATGCATTTCCATACAAAATTCAAACGGAAACGGTGCTTACTGATCAACAGAAACGCAAACGACGAGAATTTGCAAATTGGTTCTCAGGAAAGTTGGAGGAAGATGCAGACTTCCTCAAAAAATTCACATGACGGACAAACGCCATGCTCACTTGTCCGGGGAGGTAAACAAGCAGAACTTTCGGAACTGGGGAACTGAAAATCCTGGTAATGCATCAACTGATTTGGTTCCTCCATCTGTTCTCAAAGTCACCATGTGGTTGGCGGTTGGTTGGGATGGGATAATTGTTCCATACATCTTTGAAGATGACCAGGGACGCACTTGCACGGTAAACCAGAGGAACTATCGCAAAATGATTCAGGAATTCTATCTGCCTGAGCTACGTACTCAAGCCCGTAGGAGAAACAACCTGATCCAGATGAGAACCCAGTGGTTCCAGCAGGATGGGGCACCGCCCCATACAGCCAGGGAAACAAGGCATTTTCTCAACCAACATTTTGAGGGCCACTTTATCTCCCTCTACGGAGACGTTGAGTGGCCACCGTATTCCCCTGACCTTATTCCTCCAGACTTCTTCTTGTGGGGGTATCTCAAGGACAGGATCTATGGAAACCCTGGGCCTCAGCCTCTTGATCAGCTGAAGGAATACATCCACCGAGAAATCCAGAACATTCCTCAGGAAACGTTTCCCAAAGTTATGGGGAACATGACAACGCGTTTGCAGGCAGTGATCGGACAACGTGGAGCCTACATCAAACATGTGGTCTTAAAGAAAACGACGATTCTATACCAAAATTTAAATTTTGGTGGCAATTTTGACATTGGTTCAATAAACTTCAACCTTTCAGCTTTCTATCCAGCCATATATCTTTTTAAAAATATATATGTTATGACCATCCTCTTTGCAGATGAAAAGTTGTATTTTTTGGGACACCCTGTATATATATATTATAATACCAAGCTTGCACACTAGAAACTCGGCTCGCCATCACACGATCCCTATGAAATTACTGTGCCACTTAGCGGACATGCCGACAATGTTTGGGAAGTCTTGGCGTTCCATAGCACCACTTGCATTTTGCACAATGCGTATTTTTGTCATTCCCTGTGTACGGTCTGTCGTCTGCTTCCAGCTATGTTGTACTGCTAACCCGTGCAGGTGCACGGGTATCGCAAGTATGTACATATATCTTATCACCTTTTAAACCTTCAAATGTCAACAATAACACTGCGTGTAGTAAATGTGTGAAATTATTTGTGGACAATAGTGTCCTCACTGTCAGACAAAACGGTCACCGATGGTCACTTGAACCTTCAATGGTCACTTCATAGCACAGCTGTTGAACAGCCGTTTTGACTGTCAGTGATTAGCCAAGGGGTACGGGATGATTTTAATGAGCTGCACGTGATGTCTTGATATTGGCTTTAAAAAGGCCAGTGCAAAATGGGCATTTCAATCAACATGCCACGATTGTCAAGAGATCAACGGCAGTGTGCCTTGGGCATACTGCAAGGCGGATTGAGCTACTGTGAGGTGGCACGTTGCCTTGGCTGTTCACACCAGACGATATCGGCCCTGGTGGAGAGACACCCTCCACAACTCTGCAGATGACAGACCTCGATCAGGGAGGCCACGAGTCACCACTGCAAGGCAGGACAGGCAGATGGTCCTAAGTCAGACGGCTTCAGACATTGAGGACTGAGTGGGACAGAATCCAGCAGTAATCCATCCAAAGACTGGTTGGCAGTATGCGCCGACGATGCACTGCCTGTATCCAAAACAATGGTGGCCACACACGCTATTGAAAGGGGACTGACATTGCACCCTGTGCTGTTCTGGACTGTAGAACAAACTTATGAGATGGTGTATCTTGGTCAAAAACTTGATATGTCATCAATAAAATGCCAATATTTCAATTAGCAATTGTTGGTTTGTTTTATTTTGAACTGTTACAATTTTATTACATTTCAAACAAGTGGTAAGTTTATTTTGTGTTTCAGTATATATATATATATATATATATATATATATATATATATATATATATATATATATATATATATATATATATATATATAGTATGAGGAGAGAAAGAGAGACAGACATACATACAAGTAGAAGAGAGACATCAAATGCTTCTAACTTGAGTTATGGTCTCCACAATGAATTTCAAAAGGGCACATGACCTTTGACCTCTTAATCGAAAAATTTAATGAGTTCATCTTTGTACGACAGTCCATAAATGTGCTTGAGATCTCTTCAGTGGTATATATTTTATGGGAGTACCACAGATTATCAATTAATGGGCACTTGACCTCAGACCTTGTGATGTCAAAATTGAATCAGTTAATCTTTATATTACATTCCATAGTTATGCCAAGTTCAGTCAAAATCCCTTCAGCTGTTCACAACATATCATGACAATGAAAATCTGCTACATTGAGCTAAAGGTCACATGACCGCTGACCCTTTCAACCAAAAATCTAAGCAGTTCGTCTTTGCATC
>NC_140961.1:33589785-33599785 GCF_056783735.1 Eptatretus burgeri
TTATTTACAAAAAACAGTAATTTAATTGATATTGAAAACCAATTAGGGAAAAACCATTGACCACATGACAGCCTTTAAACAGTTTGCAATTAATGTTGATTTTATTATGAATACCATTGACCACATGACAGCCTTTAAACAGTGTGCAATTAATGTTGATTTTATCAAATTGATTAATTGAAATCAGTATTTCTCATACTGTGAGAGTTTTTGCCATATTTTTTATGATATCCTTCTTCGATATAGTTGATACAAATAGACATACTGGGATATCTATTTAACCAACTCGGACTATATTTACAATTATGGTAACAACACAATAAAATCAATGTATAAGAAAGGCAATGAAAACAGCTTAAACATGACCACTTATGGAAGGTGGGGATATCTGAAGCCACAAAAGTCAGGCCACCACACAACTCCTTGCCCAGATATCTATTTTTCCCTTCGCAAAGTGGACTCCTCTAGACACCAAAAACTGTTAGGGTTTGGGTGAGTCATGCACTTTGAACAAGTGTATGAGTGGTTTTAATACAATTGACATTTTTGTTACATTTTTTATGTTTCCAGACTTTGAGACGAGCTTTCAGTCTTGTATGTTTTACATGTTCTATTCAATAAACGTATCATGAGTTGTGGGCATAAGAATTTATCATTTCAGCTAAATCAGGGAGGGGGTAATGTCAAAGTGCGGGGGTAATATGAAATTGATTTCAGATTACCGGGAGGTAACTTTAAAGGGGGGTAAGCTTGAAGTCTTTACACCGGCAGATGGGCCGCCCAGTTTAAAATCCATCCGAAGGACAGCACGCACATAAATGAATCACCCTGCCTGTGAAAATATACATATATACATATATATACACATATATATACATATATATACACATATATATACATATATATATATACATATATACATATATACACATATATATATACATATATACATATACACATATATACACACATACATATACATATATACATATACACATATATACACACATACATATATACACATATATACACATATACATATATACACATATATACACATATACATATATACACATATATATATATATATATACATATCTATATATATATATATATATATATATATATATATATATATATATATATATATATATATATATATATATATATATATCTATATATATATATATATATATATATATATATATATATATATATATATATATATATATATATATATATATATATATATATATATATATATATACATATACATATATATTGTTGTGGTTGACCAAATTCGCAAACCACCATTCAGGTCCCTTAGGTGAGATATCTCGGTAAGTATATGTGTAGTTAGGCCCAAACCCGTTGTCTAGAGGGAATAAATGTCATTCATGCGTGCTGCGACTCTTCAGGATAGCCGTTTTTCTTTTACTATCTTTATTTTGGACCAACCGCCATTATTACCACCACCAACCACGTCTCAACAGTCATCACAACATCAACCACCCACCACAACGCCGCTTCACCACAACAGCCACGACCTTTACCGTCACACCTCGCAACCGTCGCATCGCCACCGTTCTTGCGCCGCTTGTGGGTACCGGTACTGGACTCGTGCAGGGCGCGCACCGAACAGCGTGTACAAAACATCACGGACTTTCCGCAGAAAAACGGATCAAAAACGACTCACGCCCACTTTTTCTCGGGCCAATGGGGAGCGAGGTGAAAGGTCGAAGGCAGGGGGTCAAAGGCGAAGCCACGCGGCTTATATAAGCGGCGTTCGTCAGAAAGGAGCTGTGCGTTGGAACGAGTTGTCGGCGGAGCTGTGGAGAGGTGGCGGCGGCGAAGACGGACGAGGGGGTGCTCGCGTCGGTGCCGGGAGCTGAAGGCGGGAGGCCGACGGCGCGACCTGGTCGAGGTGGAGACGCTCGTCGCGGGACCCGAGACAGAATAAAAATCCTCCTTCCCCCGAGCATCAGCAACCCCCTCCTGTTTCCCCCCCGCGCTGAGATAGTGCGACAAAAGGGGGCCCCCTTCCCACCCCCTACCAGACACTGTCCGCGAGGCCCGCGGAGTTGGGGCACCATCGCCACTTCGCGCCTCATCATCAGACGGGTAGGCCCGACCCGGTCTCGGCCCCAGGCCCGCCTCATCCTTGAGGGTGTTCTTTTTCTTGGTTTTGGGTATGTGTTGTCGGCGCCGTCTGTGAAGTAGAATTGTATAAGTGTTGCCGTGTGCTCGGTAGTCGGATAGCTCTGCATTGTGTCTTCGCTTTTACATTTGCTTTTTGTGTAAAATTGCATTGTGTTTCTTTTCCTTTTACATGTGCTTTTGGTGGAATTGTATATGTGTGCTTTCCGTTCATCGCGAATAAATGTGCTTTATGTTGAACTGTTTTCCCGCTTCGCTTCGTCATTTCTTTCATTGAATCCCCATCTTGCTTCACGTAAAGGGTTGGTCCTGGGCTAAGACGCCCGATAATTAATCGAACCGTCGAGGCCGACAAATAACACCGCTCGGTTATCCCGATAGTACGGAACGGGTCGCTTAAGTGGCCCGTGTCCGAAGTCGACCTGCGGCGAGGTGCGATCGCCCGGTCTACCCTCCGTGTGGGTACTTAGGTAGGTCGAATTTGGCGAGCAACCCTATCCCACGCGGGGGCCGATTGGCTCGATCGCGGTGAGACCGAAAGGTCCACCCGTGACTGGTTCCCGGCGTTAGTCCGAGAGGGTCACGACTGGATTGTCCGTCCGGTGGGCGACGTGCCGCGATTCGAGTTACGTGGCCGTCAGCACGCCGGCGGGCGCGAATCCGCGACACTGGTGTCAGGTCGTGCGATACAAACTCATCGCCCTCCTCGCAGCACTGGTAACGGAGAACGGGAAAACGGGCTGTCCTGTCTCCAATTAAATTCACGGGAATCGGTCCAGGGGTGAGAGAAGCGACCCCCGATTCCCTCCAAATTACGAGCGATTCAAATTAACCCTTTAAGAGAAGCAAGATGGCGTCTCAAGGCGAGCGGGAGCCGGGGGTATTAGAAATGGATGTAGAATGTGTAGAATCCATGGCTCAGGATGAAATACCCGTGCAGGAAATGTTAATTGTACAGGAAAACGAACTCGCCCAACTGAACCCAGAGGCCGAAATGGGTGCGGCAGCGGCCGCGGTGTATGACACCTCCCCTCCCCCTCTCCACCAAAACCTCCCGACCCCTGCCGAAACGGCTCACTCAAGCGCACCCGACATGGCCCAGCTATGCGCCATGCTGGCGGCAATGACAAACGAAATGAAAGGAATGAACGCAAAGATGGATACAAATACAAATGAAATGAAAAACGAAATGAACAAGCAAATAAACGGAATGGAAGCAAACATGAAGGAGGAAATGAAAGAACTACGGGGTGAGACGCAGAACATGGGCCGATGCCTGCAGGCGGGCATGAAGGCCGTGACCAGGGAGCTGGGAATGGCGACTCCATGTGTGGGAGCAAACGAGCTGGAAGGGGGTGCAGCGGCTGATAGGCCCGCGGTGGAGGCGGGTAAAAAAATAATTCGGGGGGCGTGTTGGGCGAGGGTCGTGACAGAAGAATCGACGGTGACCAAAAGGGAAAAATTAAATGGGGAGACCAAAACGTGTGAGACGAGACACGAGGTGACGACAACAGAAACTTATAAATGTATAGAGACACGGGAGACAGAAAAAATAGAGGAGAGACTGCACGATGAAGACGGGGTAAGTGACGCGCACACACACACGGAGGTAGTGGAGGATAATGGGGGTGAGCTGGCGGACTGGGTAGAGACCCAGTGCGAGCACCTGGATAGCCATGGCCTCCTTCAGGAACGAGGGGAGGGAGTATGCCCCCTTGAGGCAAGTCACGACCAGGTGAGTTCGGTCGTGCTTTGCGAGGTTGAGGGGACGAGTGCTGCGAACAGGTGCACGGAGAGCTTGGGGAGTATAGAGGCCCCGGAGACCCTTTTGGGGACACGAATCCCCAGTGTGGTTGTCCCGGTGTGTGTGGTGCAGGGTGTGAGTGCGTCCCCGTGTGTGGAAGCGACCCCGTGTGTGAGTGGTGTGGTGGCGATGGTGCCAGAGTACGTGCTTCCCAGCACGCCGTGTGTGGATGAGGCACCGTGTGTGGAAGAGGCCGTGTGTGTGGATGAAACGGCCAGTGTGGATGAGGCACCGCGGGTGAGTGCCCCCGCGTGTGTGAGTGAGGGACGGTGTGTGGATGAGGCACCGCGGATGAGTGCCCCCGCGTGTGTGAGTAGTATGGTTTGTGTGAGTAGTGAGGCACGCGTGAGTGAACGGCCGAGTGCAAGGGAGACCGTGTGTGTGAGAGAGCGGTATGTGAGGGAGATGTCGGTTGGCATGCGGAAGCACGCAGTCGCGTCTCCCGGTGTGAATGTAATGGTGTGGAGTGTGAGCGTCGTAACACGCGGGAGTGCGTGTGTTGAATGGCGACGACGGCGACATGTGAAGAAAGAACGCCGGGTAGCGGCTGTAGTTGTTTCGGGGACCGTGCCGGGTTCACCCAGCAGTGAGCACGCGGTCCGTGCTGTGCAACGCACGAGGCCACCACGTGCTCGCTTGCGAGAGTGAAGTCCCGGTCCGGAAACGCACGCGGTGGATTTGCCGATCCCGCGGACGGACAAAGTTTAGGCAGGATTTCGGATTTGGACCGGACGGGTTCTCCACGTGGGCGTGTGTGTGTTAAGCTCCAACGGGCAAAGCACATGTGTTCGCGTGGGGAACCCCTCGAGACGTGGGGCTTGTGTTTTTTTTTATGCGCACGGTGACGCCATAACTGCACGTGGGGTTGGAATCCGGCAGGAGGGGTATCCCTGCCGGATGGTACCGTCCAAGGAGGGACGAGGAACACGTGCAGCTGCATGACGTCACAGGCAGGTGCAAAGTGCGCGAGTTGCCGCGCTGGTGCTGCGCATGAAAAAAAGAAAAAGCAAGCCTCACTTTCGGGTGCACAGGATTCCTGGGCAAGGGGTGGATGATCCCCTTGACCGGGGCACAGGATGGAAACTAGTTAGGGGGAAGGGTTAGCTTAGTTAGACCGACTTCATGGGGCAGGGGTAAGTCCTCATGGAGTCCGTGGAATGGATTAGGTAGAGGGATTTAGTGAGCTTTAGGTTGGGAAATAAAATGATTATTTGGAGACCGTGACAGACTTGTGAATGTGTAGTGGGGACGTAGTTTAGCTACGTAGTGTTAAATGGAACGTGCTATAGTTTAAGGGACGACGTGGGAGCACGAGTTAGTTCGGGGAGGTAGTTCGGAGGATGGCAGAGTTCAGTGGTGTGTGTGTTGAAGAGTTGTTGGTGAGTGGATTGGAAGCATGTGCTTGTTGAGTGAGTGAGGCCAGCGGGTCTGTGTGAGTGGAGCGAATGGGGAATGCATGGTGCGATGAGTGATTGGGGGGAGGAGTGACTCCCGCCCAAGGGACCCCGGGGTCAGTGTAGAGTGAGTTAGCTGGGTTAGTCAAATTGAAAAATGGAGGTCGTTTTGCTGTTGGTGGGAAAGTAGGCTCGAGACCCATTTGGAGGGGTGCAGGAGCCCTGTTGACGGGCTTGGGAGCGTGGCTGCGAAAGGTGAGTATCGCTGAGTGGGTACCCCGGGCACCAGGCTAGTCGGCCGTGGTAGGCCAAGGGCCCATGGGGGGCCGGGATAGCGTAGTGGGCACGGGTGCGCCTGCTTGGTGCGGGGGCCCGGGGCGCCATTAGCCGCGTGGGCAGTGTTGTGGGCAAGGGTGACCCTCGGAAAGGGGCCCGGGAAGCCAGCCTGCCACGTGTGCGTTTCAGGGGAGGTGCCATGGGGGGCACTCCCCGGTGTTTAGGGAGCTGGTAGGCTCGGAGGCAGTGTAGTGCCCGGGGGTGCCATAGCGGGAGATTCGGCAGGGGGTCGTGCCTGCCAAAGGGAGCCACCTGTCCCAGCCAGGAGACCGTGTGATGGCACGGAGCGAAAATTGGGGGGCGAGGCCCGAAATTGTGAGGACACCAACACAGGCGACGGGAATCTGGGTTTATAGAACCAATAGTTTAAGCGAGAGGCGCTTGTTGAAAGCCCCGGGGTAGTTTAACAGTTAAATGGTTAGGGTAGATTAGGAGATGCACCCCTCCGCACCATCCATCCCCTCGCTGTCGTTGTGGGCCGCTGGACCCACTTTGGTTATAGATCGCCGAACTCTGTGGAGGCCATTCTGAGGCTTCGTTGGGCCTCGGCACAGGACGTTAGCTCTCCCTTGTTCCCCTCCGGGAAGGGAACGTAGGGGTTGGGAGTAGGCTAGGTGACAGGATAGGTGAGCCGAACAAGGACAGTAAAGGGGGTTAGGGGACGATTTATAGTGGGGAGTTAAATAAAAACAACAAAAAAAAAATAAGTGGGGGCTAAATTGGGGTTTGACAAATTAAGGGAGTGGGTATGTACAGTGACAGGCAAAGGCGATAGGTGGGATGGAGACAGGTAGGTAGGTCCGAGCCCGCCTTCCAAGTGGCCAGCACCACCGCACTCCTTCCACCAACCTCCACTGAACGGCAAAGGCTGGCCAGCTTCATCTGTTGGCTGCGTTGCTGCAAGGCAAAGGCCGGCCCACTTCATCTGCAGCTGCTGTGCTGCAAGGCCTGTGCCGGCTGGATCGTCTGCAGCTGCTGTGCTGCAAGGCCTGTGCCGGCTGGATCGTCTGCAGCTGCTGTGCTGCAAGGCCTGTGCCGGCTGGATCGTCTGCAGCTGCTGTGCTGCAAGGCCTGTGCCGGCCAGTTCATCTGCTGGCTGTTTTTCTTCAAGGCCTGTGCCGGCCAGTTCATCTGCCGGCTGTGTTTGCCTGCAGCGGCCTTCTTCTGCGGGCTGTGTTTGCCTGCTGCCTTTGCCATGCCCACTGCCCACGTTCACCTGCCCCGTTCAATTTTGCTCTGCCCCCCCCCCCCTGTTCATTTCCATGTGCGCCAGGATCAGAAAGCAACAGTTTGCAAGCTGCAAGAACTGCCCTGTTGGCAGCTACAACACGGGCCTGCAGTGGCGGCCCGTGCACCGTGTTTGTGTTCATCCATCCATTCGTTGTGTTCATTGCGTGTGCCACTTGAGCTGGCACGGAGACTACGTTTGTGCAGCCCGTGCACCGTTGTGGTTCACTGCGTTCAGTTCAAAAGGGAAGGCCTTGGACTGCGTGTGAGCAGCCAGCCACGTTCCCTGTCACCTGCATTGTTTTGAGCCAGAGACTGCATGCGAGCAGCCTGGCTCCCTGTTAACTGCTTTCTTTTTGCAGAGCTCATTGATCCTGGGCCATGGTTTAGTGTAAAATTTGTAAGTTAAGGTTAAGATGTACTGTAAATATGAGTGCGCCCCCGGCATGTCTGTCCTAGCGCCGGCAATTTTATTTAAGTCGTCCGTGTGAGTGAGTTTGTTTAGGTAGTTACGCAGCCCTCAGGTTATTTATTTTGGGGACACGAATACCATGAATGTCGCACTCAGGGATCCGTAGGTAAAATGTACTAGGGGAAAACTACACATGATGGCACACGAAAATTTGACGACTCGGGACGAGTCTGTAAAAAGGGGAGGGGGAAGTGTTGTGGTTGACCAAATTCGCAAACCACCATTCAGGTCCCTTAGGTGAGATATCTCGGTAAGTATATGTGTAGTTCGGCCCAAACCCGTTGTCTAGAGGGAATAAATGTCATTCATGCGTGCTGCGACTCTTCAGGATAGCCGTTTTTCTTTTACTATCTTTATTTTGGACCAACCGCCATTATTACCACCACCAACCACGTCTCAACAGTCATCACAACATAAACCACCCACCACAACGCCGCTTCACCACAACAGCCACGACCTTTACCGTCACACCTCGCAACCGTCGCATCGCCACCGTTCTTGCGCCGCTTGTGGGTACCGGTACTGGACTCGTGCAGGGCGCGCACTGAACAGCGTGTACAAAACATCACGGACTTTCCGCAGAAAAACGGATCAAAAACGACTCACGCCCACTTTTTCTCGGGCCAATGGGGAGCGAGGTGAAAGGTCGAAGGCAGGGGGTCAAAGGCGAAGCCACGGGGCTTATATAAGCGGCTGCGTTCGTCAGAAAGGAGCTGTGCGTTGGAACGAGTTGTCGGCGGAGCTGTGGAGAGGTGGCGGCGGGGAAGACGGACGAGGGGGTGCTCGCGTCGATGCCGGGAGCTGAAGGCGGGAGGCCGACGGCGCGACCTGGTCGAGGTGGAGACGCTCGTCGCGGGATCCGAGACAGAATAAAAATCCTCCTTCCCCCGAGCATCAGCAACCCCCTCCTGTTTCCCCCCGCGCTGAGATAGTGCGACAAAAGGGGGCCCCCTTCCCACCCCCTACCAGACACTGTCCGCGAGGCCCGCGGAGTTGGGGCACCATCGCCACTTCGCGCCTCATCATCAGACGGGTAGGCCCGACCCGGTCTCGGCCCCAGGCCCGCCTCATCCTTGAGGGTGTTCTTTTTCTTGGTTTTGGGTATGTGTTGTCGGCGCCGTCTGTGAAGTAGAATTGTATAAGTGTTGCCGTGTGCTCGGTAGTCGGATAGCTCTGCATTGTGTCTTCGCTTTTACATTTGCTTTTTGTGTAAAATTGCATTGTGTTTCTTTTCCTTTTACATGTGCTTTTGGTGGAATTGTATATGTGTGCTTTCCGTTCATCGCGAATAAATGTGCTTTATGTTGAACTGTTTTCTCGCTTCGCTTCGTCATTTCTTTCATTGAATCCCCATCTTGCTTCACGTAAAGGGTTGGTCCTGGGCTAAGACGCCCGATAATTAATCGAACCGTCGAGGCCGACGAATAACACCGCTCGGTTATCCCGATAGCACTGAACAACAAATTTCAAAATTTTTTTTTTACTGGAGATGTGTAAAGTGATTAAGACTAATTTGGGTATGCTGATTTCAAAAATCATAACCGTTTTGCTGTATCACATCAGGATTTTCAGGAACAGAAATATTCCCATTGCCTAGAAGTCAGGATTTCAATGAAATTTACATATGTCTTTAACATGTCTATTTCGTACAATTGTTGTTAACTTGTGTTATATTTCTTTCTTTCAGATAAAGATGAGTAGGCGTTCCTGTACCAATCATCCTGACAACTTCTGTTATGTCTGTGGTCGGTATACCAAAAAAGATCAACAGCGAAGTATATCTACAGCAGTGAAAATGAAGGCCGCCTACTTTCACTACTTCGGGTGTAAGGTGGGGGACCAAGAACAGAGCTGGGCACCACACATCTGCTGCACAAGCTGTCACACAACCTTGACTCAGTGGTTGGTGGGCAAGCGCGCGAGCATGCCATTTGCGGTGCCCATGATATGGCGTGAGCCGCAGAATCATCATGATGATTGTTATTTCTGCTGCACAAGCATCGCCGGCTTCAACAAGAAGAATAAAGGTCACATCAAGTACGCTGACTGCGTCTCTGCTCGTAAACCTGTGCCTCATGATGACGAGAACCCCGTTCCAACACCTCCAGCTGATCAGAACATAGCTGTAAGCAGTGGTGAAGAGGATGGTGATGATGAACCTTTTGAACCCGACACTCAAGAATCACACCTTCTGAACCAGGGAGACTTAAATGATCTTGTAAGAGATCTCTCGCTGTCAAAGGCGAAGGCAGAGCTGCTTGGATCAAGGCTGCAGCAGTGGAATCTACTTGAACCTAACACCAAGATATCCTTGTTCAGAGCACGTCACAGAGACATGGCTGAGTTCTTTGAGATGGAAGACACGATGACATTCTGCAGTGACATCAACGGTCTGTTGAAAGAACTTAGGTGTGATCACGATCCTGCAGACTGGCGCCTCTTCATCGACTCGGGGAAGAACAGCTTGAAGGCTGTTTTGCTCCACAATGGCAACGAGAAACCATCAGTCCCACTGGCTCACGCGTTCGGCATGACAGAGACCTATGAGACTATGCGGCAGCTGCTTGATTCCATCAAGTACAATGACTTCAACTGGCACATCTGCGGAGA
>NC_140961.1:33604785-33617285 GCF_056783735.1 Eptatretus burgeri
AGTGCGACATTCATGGTATTCGTGTCCCCAAAATAAATAACCTGAGGGCTGAGTAACTACCTAAACAAACTCACTCACACGGACGACTTAAATAAAATTGCCGGCGCTAAGACAAACATGCCGGGGGCGCACTCATATGTACAGTACATCTTAACCTTAACTTACAAATTTTACACTAAACCATGGCCCAGGATCAATGAACTCTGCAAAAAGAAAGCAGTTAACAGGGAGCCAGGCTGCTCGCATGCAGTCTCTGGCTCAAAACAATGCAGGTGACAGGGAACGTGGCCGGCTGCTCACACGCAGTCCAAGGCCTTCCTTTTTGAACTGAACGCAGTGAACCACAACGGTGCATGGGCTGCACAAATGCAGTCTCCGTGCCAGCTCAAGTGGCACACGCAATGAACACAACGAATGGATGGATGAACACAAACACGGTGCACGGGCCGCCACTGCAGGCCCATGTTGTAGCTGCCAACAGGGCAGTTCTTGCAGCTTGCAAACTGTTGCCTTGCGGATCCTGGCGCACATGGAAATGAACGGGGGGGCAAAGCAAAAATTGAACTGGGCTGGTGAACAGGGGCAGTGGGCATGGCATGGCAAAGGCAGCAGGCAAACACAGCCCGCAGAAGAAGGCCGCTGCAGGCAAACACAGCCGGCAGATGAACTGGCCGGCACAGGCCTTGAAGAAAAACAGCCAGCCGGCAGATGAAGTGGGCCGGCACAGGCCTTGCAGCACAGCAGCTGCAGACGATCCAGCCGGCACAGGCCTCGCAGCAAAACAACAGCTGCCGATGAAGTTGGCCAGCCTTTGCCGTTCCGTGGAGGTTGGTGGAGGGAGTGCGGTGGTGCTGGCCACTTGGAAGGCGGGCTCAGACCTACCTGCCTGTCTCCCTCCCACCTATCGCCTTTGCCTGTCACTGTACATACCCACTCCCTTAATTTGTCAAACCCCAATTTTGCCCCAACTTATTTTTTTTTTTTACTTCCCCACTATAAATCGTCCCCTAACCCCCTTTATCGTCCTTGTTCGGCTAACCTATCCTGTCACCTAGCCTACTCCCAACCCCTACGTTCCCTTCCCGGAGGGGAATAAGGGAGAGCTAACGTCCTGTGTCGAGGCCCAATTCAAGCCTCAGGATGGCCTCCACAGAGTTCAGCGATCTAACCCAAAGTGGGTCCAGCGGCCCACAACGAGAGCGAGGGGATGGATGGTGCGGAGGGGTACACTTCCTAATCTACCCTATCCATTTAACCGTTAAACTACCCAGGGGCTTTCAACAAGCGCCTCTCGCTTAAACTATTGGTTCTAACAACCCAGATTCCCGTCGCCTGTGTTGGTGTCCTCACAATTTCGGGCCTCGCCCCCCAATTTTCTCTCCGTGCCCTCACACGGTCTCATGGCTGGGACACGTGGTTCCCATTGGCAGGCACGACCCTCTGCCGATTCTCCCGCTATGGCACCCCCGGGCACTACACTGCCTCCGAGCCTACCAGCTCCCTAACACGGGGAGTGCCCCCCATGGCACCTCCCCTGAAACGCACACGTGGCAGGCTGGCTTCCCAGGCCCCTTTCCGAGGGTCACCCGCGCCCACAACACTGCCCACGCGGCTAATGGCGCCCCGGGCCCCCGCACCAAGCAGGCGCACCTGTGCCCACTACGCTATCCCGGCCCCCCCATGGGCCCTTGGCCTACCACGGCCGACTAGCCTGGTGCCCGGGGTACCCACTCAGCGATACTCACTTTTCGCAGCCACGCTCCCAGCCCGTCAACAGGGCTCCTGCACCGCTCCAAACGGGTTTCGAGCCTACTTCCCCACCAACAACAAAACGACCTCCATTTTTCAATTTGACTAACCCAGCTAACTCAGTCTACACTGACCCCGGGGTCCCTTGGGCGGGAGTCACTCCTCCCCCCAATCACTCATCGCACCATGCATTCCCCATTCGCTCCATTCACACAGACTCCCTGGCCTCACTCACTCATCATGTACTCACCTCACAACTCTTCAACACACACACCGCTGAACTCTGCCATCCTTCTATCTGCATCCCCTAACTAACTCGTGCTCCCACGTCGTCCCTTAAACTACAGCACATTCCTTTTAACACTACGTCGCTAAGCTACGTCCCCGCTACACATTCACAAGTCTGTCACGGTCTATAAATAAATCATTTTATTTCCCAACAAAAAGCTCACTACAATACCTCTAACTAGTCCATTCCACGGACTCCATGAGGACTTACCCCTGCCCCATGAAGTCGGTCTAGCTAAGCTAACCCTTCCCCCTAACTAGTTTCCATCCTGTGCCCAGGTCAAGGGGGTCTTCCACCCCTTGCCCAGGAATCCTGTGCACCCGAAAGTGAGGCTTGCTGTTTTTTTTTTTTGTTTTTTTTTTCCATGCGCAGCACCAGCGCGGCAACTCGCAGCTCGCGCACTTTACACCTGCCCGTGACGTCATGCAGCTGTACGTGTACCTCGTCCCTCCTTGGACGGCACCATCCGGCAGGGATACCCCTCCTGCCGGATTCCAACCCCACGTGCAGCCATGGCGTCACCGTGCGCATAAAAAAAACACAAGCCCCACGTCTCGAGGGGTTCCCCACGCGAACACATGTGCTTTGCCCGTTGGAGCTTAGCACACACAATCGCATGGAGAACCCGTCCGGTCCAAATCCGAGATCCTGCCTAAACTTTGTCCGTCCGCGGGATCGGCAAATCCACCGCGTGCGTTTCCGGACCGGGACTTCACTCTCGCAAGCGAGCACGTGGGGGCCTCGTGCGTTGCACAGCACGGACCTCGTGCTCACTGCTGGGTGAACCCGGCATGGTCCCCGAAACAACTACAGCCGGTACTCGGCTTTCTTTCCTTGCATGTCGCCGTCGTCGCCATTCCACTCACGCACTCCCGCGTGTTACGACGCTCACACTCCATTCCATTACATTCACACCGGGAGACGCGGCTGCGTGCTCCCGCATGCCAACCGACATCTCCCTCACATACCGCTCTCTCACACACACGGTCTCCCTTGCACTCGGCCGTTCACTCACGCATGGTGCTCCATTCACTCGCGGCCTTCCACTCACTCGTGCCTCACTCATACACCGTGCCTCACTCACACACGCGGGGGCACTCAACCGCAGTGCTTCATCCACACACCGTCCCTCACTCACACACGCGGGGGCACTCACCCGCGGTGCCTCATCCACACTGGCCGTTTCATCCACACACACGGCCTCACTCACACACGGTTCCTCACCCACACACGCGGGGGCACCCACCCGCGGTTCCTCACTCACACACGCGGGGGCACTCAACCGCGGTGTTTCATCCATACTCCGTGCCTCACTCACACACGCGGGGGCACTCACCCGCGGTGCCTCACTCATACACGCGGGGGCACTCACCCGCGGTGCCTCACTCATACTCCGTGCCTCACTCACACACCGTGCCTCTTCCACACTGGGCGTGCTGGCAAACACGTACTCTGGCACCATCGCCACCACACCACTCACACACGGAGTCGCTTCCACACATGGGGACGCACTCACACCTGGGGTCTCGTCCACACACGGGGTCTTACTCACACCTTGCACCATACACACCGGGACAACCACACTGGGGATTTGTGTCCCCACAAGGGTCTCCGGGGCCTCTATACCCCCCAAGCTCTCCGTGCACCTGTCCACAGCACTCCTCCCCTCGACCTCGCAAAGCACGACCGAACCCACCTGGTCGTGACTCGCCTCAAGGGGGCATACTCCCTCCCCTCGTTCCTGGAGGAGGCTATCCCGCTGCTCGCACCGGGCCTCCACCCAGTCCACCAGCTCACCCCCATTGTCCTCCACTACCTCCGTGTGTGTGTGTGCGTCACTTACCCCGTCTTCATCGTGCAGTCTTCCCTCTATCATTCCCATCTTCCGTGTCTCTGCCCACTCAGTCACCTCTTCACCCTTTACCTCCCTTGTCTCAACAATTATTTCCGTTGTCGTCACCTCGTGTCTCGTCTCGCACGTTTTGGTCTCCCCATTTAATTTTTACCTTTCGGTCACCGTCGCTTCTTCTGTCACGACCCTCGCCCAACACGCCCTCCAAATTATTTTTTCACCCGCCTCCACCGCGGGCCTGTCAGCCGTTGCACCCCCTTCCAGCTCGTTCGCTCCCACACGTGGAGTCGCCATTTTTATCTCCCTGGTCACGGCCTTCATGCACGCCTGCAGGCATCGGCCCATGTTCTGCGTCTCACCCCGCAGCTTTTTCGTTTCCTCCTTCATGTTTGCTTCCATTCCGTTTATTTGCTTGTTCGTTTGCTGTGTATTCGTATCCATCTTTTCGTTTATTTGTTTGTTCATGCCTTTCATTTCGTTTTTAAATTCAGTTGTGTTTGTATCCATCCTTTCGTTCATGCCTTTCATTTCCGCATTCATTTGTGCCAGCATGGTGAATAGCTGGGCCATGTCGGGTGCGCTTGGGTGAGCCGTTTCGGCAGGGGTTGGGGAAGGGTTTTGGTGGAGAGGGGGAGGGGAGGTGTCATACACCGCGGCCGCTGCCGCACCCATTTCGGGCTCTGGGTTCAGTTGGGCGAGTTCGTTTTCCTGTACAACCAACATTTCCTGCACGGGGATTTCATCCTGAGCCATGGATTCTGCACATTCTACATCCATTTCTAATACCCCCGGCTCCCGCTCGCCTTGAGACGCCATCTTGCTTCTCTTAAAGGGTTAATTTAGCTCGCTCGTAATTTGGGGGGAATCGGGGGTCGCTTCTCTCACCCCTGGACCGATTCCCGTGAATTTAACCGGAGACAGGAGAGCCCGTTTTCCCGTTCTCCGATACCAGTGCCGCGAGGAGGGCGATGAGTTTATATCGCACGACCTGACACCAGTGTTGCGGATTCGCGCCCGCCGGCGTGCGAACGGCCACGTAACTCGAATCGTGGCACTCGAATCGTGGCACGTCGCCCACCGGACGGACAATCCAGTCGTGACCCTCTCGGACTAACGCCGGGAACCAGTCACGGGTGGACCTTTCGGTCTCACCACTATCATGCCAATCGGCCCCCGCGTGGGATAGGGTTGCTCGCCAAATTCGACCTACCTAAGTACCCACACGGAGGGTAGACCGGGCGATCGCACCTCGCCGCAGGTCGACTTCGGACACGGGCCACTTTAAGCGACCCGTTCCGTACTATCGGGATAACCGAGCGGTGTTATTCGTCGGCCTCGACGGTTCGATTAATTATCGGGCGTTTTAGCCCACGACCAACCATTTGCATGAAGCAAGATGGAGATTCAATGAAAGAAAAGACGAAGCGAAGCGGGAAAACAGTTCAACATAATTTACATTTATTTCGCGATGAACGGAAAGCACACATATACAATTCCACCAAAAGCACATGTAAAAGAAGAAGACAATGCAATATTACACAAAAAGCAAATGCAACAATGCAGATCTAACCGACAACCGGGCACACGGCAACACTTATACAATTTTACTTCACAGACGGCGCCGACAACACATATTCCCAAAGCAAAAGAAAAGAGAACCACCCTCCAGGATGAGGGGGGTAGGCGGGCCTGGGGCCGAGACCGTGTCGGGCCTCCCCGTCTGATGATGAGACGCGGAGCGGCGGTGGTGCCTCAACTCCGCGGGCCTCGCGGACAGTGTCTGGTAGGGGGTGGGAAGGGGGCCCCCTTTGTCGCACTATCTCAGCCCGGGGGGAAACAGGAGGGGGTTGCTGATGCTCGGGGGAAGGAGGATATCGCCCTGTCTCGGGTCCCGTGGCGAGCGTCTCCTCCTCGACCTCGGTCGCGTTACTGGCCTCTCCCTGGGCAGCTCCCGGCACCGACGCGAGCACCCCCTCGTCCGCCTTCGCCGCCGTCACCTCTCCACAGCTCCGTCCTCTTCACTCTGACTAGTACCACTTCTTTCCAGCTCCACCGACGACTCTCTTGAACTCCGCACACTCCACTCCACTGAACTCTTACTCAACTTGTCTGACGAACGCAGCCGTTTATATAAGCCCCGTGGCTTCGCTCTTTCACCCTTGACCCTCTGCCTCTGACCCTTCACCTCTCTAACTGGCTCCCCATTGGCCCGAGGAAAAGTGGGCGTGAATGCTTTTTGATCCATGTATTTGCATATAGCGATCGCCCTCCAACGCCCTGGAGGCGGGGCCAAATCGCCCCTCGCTCACCGATTGGACGGAACAAAAGTGGGCGTGAGTCGTTTTTGATCCGTTTTTCTTCGGAAAGTCTGTGATGTTTCTGAACACGCTGCTCGGTGCGCGCCCTACACGAGTCCAGTATCGGCGCCCACAAGTGGCGTGAGAATGGTGGGGATGCGATGGCGGCGAGTTGTGATGGTAAAGGTCGTGGCTGTTGTGGTGAAGGGGCGTTGTGGTTGGTGGTTGTTGTGTGATGGCTGTTGAGACGTGGTTGGTGGTGGTAATAATGGCGGCTGGTCCAAAATAAAGATAGTAAAAGAAAAACGGCTATCCTGAAGAGTCGCAGCCCGTCTGAATGACATTCATTCCCTCTGGACAACGGGTTTGGGCCTAACTACACATATACTTACCGAGATATCTCACCTAAGGGACCTGAATGGTGGTTTGTGAATTTCGTCAACCACAACAATATATATATAAATATATATATATATATATATATATATATATATATATATATATATATATATATATATATATATATATATTGTTGTGGTTGACCAAATTCGCAAACCACCATTCAGGGACCTGAATGGTGGTTTGTGAATTTCGTCAACCACAACAATATATATATATATAAATATATATATATATATATATATATATATATATATATATATATATATATATATATATGTATAAATATATATATATTGTTGTGGTTGACCAAATTCGCAAACCACCATTCAGGTCCATTAGGTGAGATATCTCCGTAAGTATATGTGTAGTTAGGCCCAAACCCGTTGTCTAGAGGGAATGAATGTCATTCATGAGGGCTGCGACTCTTCAGGATAGCCGTTTTTCTTTTACTATCTTTATTTTGGACCAACCGCCATTATTACCACCACCAACCACGTCTCAACAGCCATCACAACAACCACAAACCACAACGCCACTTCACAACAACAACCACCAACCACAACGCCGCTTCACCACAACCGCCACGACCTTTACCGTCACAACTCGCCACCATCGCATCACCGTCATCTCGCGCCACTCGTGGGCACCGATGCTGGACTCGTGTAGGGCGCGCACCGAGCAGCATGTTCAAAAGCATCGCGGACGTACCGCAGAAAAACGGATCAAAAACGACTCACGCCCACTTTTGTTCCGTCCAATCGGTGAGCGAGGGGCGGTTTGGCCCCGCCTCCAGGGCGTTGGAGGGCGGTCGCTATATGCAAATTCATGGATCAAAAAGCATTCACGCCCACTTTTCCTCGGGCCAATGGGGAGCGAGGTGAAAGGTCGGAGGCAGAGGGTCAAAGATGAAAGAACGAAGCCACGGGGCTTATAAAAACGACTGCGTTCGTCAGTCGAGTTCAGTTGAGTTGGAAGCGGAGGAAGAGTTGGAAGTTGAGAAGCAGTTCGGAGTTCGCAGTTCGCAGTTGGCAGTTCAGGGGGGAAGTTGGGAGTTCGCGGAGTCGGAGTGAAGAGGACGGAGCTGTGGAGAGGCGGCGGCGGCGTAGGCGGTTGAGGGGGTGCTCGCGTCGATTCGGGGAACTGCGGAGGGAAAGGCCGGCGGCGCAACCGAGGTCGTGGTGGAGACGCTCGTCGCGGGACCCGAGATTTTGTGAAATCCTCCTTTCCCCGAGCATCAGCAACCCCCTCCTGTTTCCCCCCGCGCTGAGATAGTGCGACAAAAGGGGGCCCCCTTCCCACCCCCTGCCAGCCACTGTCCGCGAGGCCCGCGGAGTTGAGGCACCACCGCCACTTCGCGTCTCATCATCAGACGGGTAGGCCCGACACGGTCTCGGCCCCAGGCCCGCCTACCCCCCTCATCCTGGAGGGTGGTTCTCTTTTCTTTTGTTTTGGGAATATGTGTTGTCGGCGCCGTCTGTGAAGTAAAATTGTATAAGTGTTGCCGAGTGCCCGGTAGTCGGATAGATCTGCATTGTTGCATTTGCTTTTTGTCTTCTTCTTTTACATGTGCTTTTGGTGGAATTGTATATGTGTGCTTTCCGTTCATCGCGAAATAAATGTGCTTATTATCGAACTGTTTTCCCGCTTCGCTTCGTCATTTCTTTCATTGAATCCCCATCTTGCTTCACGTAAAGGGTTGGTCGTGGGCTAAGACGCCCGATAATTAATCGAACCATCGAGGCCGACGAATAACACCGCTCGGTTATCCCGATAGTACGGAACGGGTCGCTTAAGTGGCCCGTGTCCGAAGTCGACCTGCGGCGAGGTGCGATCGCCCGGTCTACCCTCCGTGTGGGTACTTAGGTAGGTCGAATTTGGCGAGCAACCCTATCCCACGCGGGGGCCGATTGGCTCGATCGCGGTGAGACCGAAAGGTCCACCCGTGACTGGTTCCCGGCGTTAGTCCGAGAGGGTCACGACTGGATTGTCCGTCCGGTGGGCGACGTGCCGCGATTCGAGTTACGTGGCCGTTCGCACGCCAGCGGGCGCGAATCGGCAACACTGGTGTCAGGTCGTGCGATACAAACCCATCGCCCTCCTCACGGCACTGGTAACGGAGAACGGGAAAACGGGCTCTCCTCTCTCCAATTAAATTCACGGGAATCGGTCCAGGGGTGAGAGGAACGACCCCCGATTCCCTCCAAATTACGAGCGAGCTAAATTAACCCTTTAAGAGAAGCAAGATGGCGTCTCAAGGCGAGCGGGAGCCGGGGGTATTAGAAATGTATATGTGTAGTAATGTAGAATCCATGGTCCAGGATGAAATCCCCGTGCAGGAAATGTTGGTTGTACAGGAAAACGAACTCGCCCAACTGAACCCAGAGCCCGAAATAGGTGCGGCAGCGGCCGCGGTGTATGACACCTCCCCTCCCCCTCTCCACCAAAACCCCCCGACCCTTGCCGAAACGGCTCACCCAAGCGCACCCGACATGGCCCAGCTATGCGCCATGCTGGCGGCAATGACAAACGAAATGAAAGGAATGAACGAAAGGATGGATGCGAATACACAGCAAATAAACGGAATGGAAGCAAACATGATGGAAGAAACGAAAAAGCTCCGGGGTGAGACGCAGAACATGGGCCGATGCCTGCAGGCGGGCATGAAGGCCGTTAGCAGGGAACTCAAAATGGCGACTCCACGTGTGGGAGCAAACGAGCTGGAAGGGGGTGCAACGGCTGACAGGCCCGTGGTGGAGGCGGGTGAAAAAATAATTCGGGGGGCGTGTTGGGCGAGGGTCGTGACTGTGACCGAAAGGGAAAAATTAAATGGGGAGACCAAAACGTGTGAGACAAAACACGAGGTGACGACAACGGAAATAATAGTTGAGACAAGGGAGGTAAAGGGTGAAGAGTTGGCAGAGACACGGGAGACAGAAAAAATAGAGGGAAGACTCCACGATGAAGACGGGGTAAGTGACGCACACACACACAAGGAGGTAGTGGAGGATAATGGGGGTGAGCTCGCGGAGCGTGTAGGGACCCGGTGCGAGCAGCGGGATGGCCTCCTCCAGGAACGAGGGGAGGGAGTATGCCCCCTTGAGGTGAGTCACGACCAGGTGAGTTCGGTCGTGCTTTGCGAGGTCGAGGGGAGGAGTGCTGTGGACAGGTGCTTGGAGAGCTTGGGGGGTATAGAGGCCCCGGACACCCTTGTGGGGACACGAATCCCCAGTGTGGTTGTCCCTGTGTGTGTGGTGCAAGGCGTGAGTGCGTCCCCGTGTGTGGAAGCGACCCCGTGTGTGAGTGGTGTGGTGGCGATGGTGCCAGGGTACGTGCTTCCCAGCACGCCGTGTGTGGATGAGGCACCGTGTGTGGAAGAGGCCGTGTGTGTGGATGAAACGGCCAGTATGAGTGAGGAACCGCGGGTGAGTGCCCCCGCGTATGTAAGTAGTATGGTTTGTGTGAGTAGTGAGGCACGCGTGAGTGAACGGCCGAATGCAAGGGAGACCGTGTGTGTGAGAGAGTGGTATGTGAGGGAGATGTCGGTTGGCATGCGGGAGCACGCAGCCGCGTCTCCCGGTGTGAATGTAATGGAATGGAGTGTTAGCGTCGTTACACGCAGGTGTGCGTGGGTCGAATGGCGACGACGGCGACATGTGAGGAAAGAAAGCCGAGTAGCGGCTGTAGTTGTTACGGGGACCGTGCCGGGTTCACCCAGCAGTGAGCACGAGGTCCGTGCTGTGCAACGCACGAGGCCACCACATGCTCGCTTGCGAGAGTGAAGTCCCGGTCCGGAAACGCACGCGGTGAATTTGCCGATCCCGCGGACGGACAAAGTTTAGGCAGGATTTCGGATTTGGACCGGACGGGTTCTCCACGCGATCGTGTGTGTTAAGCTCCAACGGGCAAAGCACATGTGTTCGCGTGGGGAACCCCTCGAGACGTGGGGCTTGTGTTTTTTTATGCCCACGGTGACGCCATGGCTGCACGTGGGGTTGGAATCCGGCAGGAGGGGTATCCCTGCCGGATGGTACCGTCCAAGGAGGGACGAGGAACGCGTGCAGCTGCATGACGTCACGGGCAGGTGCAAAGTGCGCGAGCTCTGAGTTGCCGCGCTGGTGCTGCGCAGGTAAAGAAAAAAAAAAAAGCAAGCCTCACTTTCGGGTGCACAGGATTCCTGGGCAAGGGGTGGAAGACCCCCTTACCCTAGGGCACAGGATGGAAACTAGTTAGGGGGAAGGGTTAGCTTAGTTAGACCGACTTCATGGGGCAGGGGTAAGTCCTTATGGAGTCCGTGGAATGGATTAGTTAGAGGGATTGTAGCCAGATTTAGGTTGGGAAATAAAATGATTGACATTTGGAGACAGAGACAGACAGTGAATGTGTAGTGGGGATGTAGTTTAGCGACGTAGTGCTAAATGGAACGTGCTGTAGTTTAAGGGACGACGTGGGAGCACGAGTTAGTTAGGGGAGGTAGTTAGAAGGATGGCAGAATTCAGCGGTGAGTGTGTTGAAGAGTTGGTGAGTGAAGTGGAAGCATGTGCTTGGTGAGTGAGTGAGGCCAGCGGGTCTGTGTGAATGGAGCGAATGGGGAATGCATGGTGCGATGAGTGATTGGGGGGAGGAGTGACTCCCGCCCAAGGGACCCCGGGGTCAGTATAAAGTGAGTTTAGGGGGTTAGTTAAATTGAAAAAATGGAGGTCGTTTTGTTGTTGGTGTGAATGTAGGCTCGAAACCCGTTTGGAGGGGTGCAGGAGCCCTGTTGACGGGCTGGGAGCGTGGCTGCGAAAGGTGAGTATCGCTGAGTGGGTACCCCGGGCACCAGGCTAGTCGGCTGTGGTAGGCCAAGGGCCCATGGGGGGCCGGGATAGCGTAGTGGGCACGGGTGCGTCTGCTTGGTGCGGAGGCCCGGGGCGCCATTAGCCGCGTGGGCAGTGTTGTGGGCAAGGGTGACCCTCGGAAAGGGGCCTGGGAGGCCAGCCTGCCACGTGTGCGTTTCAGGGGAGGTGCCATGGGGGGCACTCCCCGGTGTTTAGGGAGCTGGTAGGCTCGGAGGCAGTGTAGTGCCCGGGGGTGCCATAGCGGGAGAATCGGCAGAGGGTCGTGCCTGCCAAAGGGAGCCACGTGTCCCAGCCATGAGACCGTGTGAGGGCACGGAGAGAAAATTGGGGGGCGAGGCCCGAAATTGTGAGGACACCAACACAGGCGATGGGAATCTGGGTTGTTAGAACTAATAGTATAAGCGAGAGGCGCTTGTTGAAAGCCCCGGGGTAGTTTAACAGTTAAATGGTTAGGGTAGATTAGGAGATGTACCCCTCCGCACCATCCATCCCCTCGCTGTCGTTGTGGGCCGCTGGACCCACTTTGTGTTATAGATCGCTGAACTCTGGGGAGGCCATCCTGAGGCTTGAGTTGGGCCTCGACACAGGACGTTAGCTCTCCCTTGTTCCCCTCCGGGAAGGGAACGTAGGGGTTGGGAGTAGGCTAGGTGACAGGATAGGTTAGCCGAACAAAGACGATAAAGGGGGTTAGGGGACGATTTATAGTGGGGAGTTAAAAAAAAAAATTAAGTTGGGGCTAAATTGGGGTTTGACAAATTAAGGGAGTGGGTATGTACAGTGACAGGCAAAGGCGATAGGTGGGAGGGAGACAGGTAGGTAGGTCCGAGCCCGCCTTCCAAGTGGCCAGCACCACCGCACTCCCTCCACCAACCTCCACGGAACGGCAAAGGCTGGCCAACTTCATCTGCAGCTGCTGTGCTGCAAGGCCTGTGCCAGCTGGATCGTCTGCAGCTGCTGTGCTGCAAGGCCTGTGCCGGCCAGTTCATCTGCTGGCTGTTTTTCTTCAAGGCCTGTGCCGGCCAGTTCATCTGCCGGCTGTGTTTGCCTGCAGCGGCCTTCTTCTGCGGGCTGTG